>NC_061112.1:87423645-87624543 GCF_002878395.1 Capsicum annuum | reverse complement strand
GGGGGGGGGGGGGGGAGGGAGGGATAGGGGGAGGGAAGGAGAATAAGTTATTTATTTATTTTTTATTTGTTTATTGTGAGCATGTCATTCTTTATTTGTCACATTTCCACGTCAGAGACGTTTGAACCTCACGCATCAAACATGATTGGCTTGGTGTGATTAATGTGTTTAGTAGGTACAATTTGAATTGCACTTAAGTGTTCAATAAGAAGGTGGCTTAATTGAGGTACCAATACAGAAAAAATTCAACAAATTCAGAGGCCTATGTATGTATTCCACTTATTTTCAATAGGTCTATTATGGATATATTTATGAAATAATAACTCATCAATGAGATAAATTATAGTATAATTCTTTAATTATGTTTATGTGCATTATGATGTTGTCACTGTAATTTATTTATTTGTTTGTTTACTTCTTTAATATAAATACCCCATACAATTTTTTTAATTAAAATAATAATCGTCATGCTGAAATTAACAATTACAAATCTTAAGTCTCATAAATTATTTCTCTCTTTAAGATCTCTTTTCTAATTTAAATCATTCAAATCTATCCGGAGTAGATATTTTTTAGGGAAAAGGGTTCAAAATACCCTTCTACTTTGAAAAATTAGTCAATTTTATCCCAAATCATACTTTGGGGTCATATTTATTCCCTCCATTAAAAAATTTGCATGACTACATATCCACCCTTCATTTAACAGAATTCCCATCAGCCTACATAACCTATTTTAAAAAGACAAATCCATACTAGACTCGATTGATCCAACCCATAAAAAAACCCAAACAACTATATGCTATATGCTATTAATAATCACTTTTTCTCCCTCTTCTCACATCATCATTAATAGCAAAAACAATCAACACACCCCTTTCCCCAATTTTCTCCACCTTCATCACTATTAAAATCTAATACAACCAGCATCAATAACACACCAATAGAACCCCCCAACCCCCTAATACCCATATCACCAAAATTTTATTTTTTTCACTGTTAGTCGACACCAAAAAACAATCAAAATTTTGGAATTCCTCCATCTTCATCAAATTCTCCTCAACCTCCTTTAATAACCTACCTTCTTTCCATTATCAACACTTTCTAGACACCATCATTAACCACAAACACAATTATGCCACCAACTCCGATTTGATTCCCCACTCCTTTAATTTTACTACAATTGAAGAATTCATTCCAAAACTTACCTCACACTCAAAAACAGATGCCACCACCAAACCTCCTTCTAAACATCAATCACAATCCCCATATTTGCAAAACAGAGAAAATTGAGCTGCATCATAAAAGAAAAATAACAAAAGAGATCGACGAGAAAATGGGGTTAGGCCCTTAAGCAGTATAACATATATTTGTTTGGGTCTTTTTTAATGAATCGGATATGGATTTTTCTTTTAAAATAGGTAATTCAGGATGATTTAGGTCCCATAAAAAGAAGGATGAATATGCAAACTTTCTTAAAAGTAGCAGTGAATATGATCCCAAATATGACTGAGGGTAGAATTCTACAATTTTTCTAACTAGAGGGATATTTGATTCTTTTCCCTATTTATTATTCATAAGAAAAGAAGTACGAATAGGAAATTCCTTCAACTTAATCAAGATTGGAACAAACTGCAATATACATGTCCACCAAGAATACTATTTAAGTTCTTAAAAATAATGATAAAAAAAGTAATCTCCCTATAAAAAGTCATCTATCAACTGAGGACATCAAAGAGTAAGATCTATACATGCTATTACTCCTTTTGCCTCATAAAATTGAGATGTATAGATTTTTTATAATGTTTAAGGAAAATTTATGAGGAGTGTGCTTTTCACTACTCCCTCCGTTTGCCTTTACTTAACACTTTTGACATGAAATGTCTATTAATAAAATAATTATTGATATGACTATTTTAACATACTCCCCCCATTAATTGATATTTAGAGAAATATGTGTAACACCCTAAAGGTTTTAGAATCTTCGCGCACCCAATTTTGTTTAAATTTAGGTTAAAAAATCTAGCTTCTAGGTTTCCACGTGTTTGGTTCACGATTGGTAGAAACTTTCTTTATTAGTGGAAAAGTTTCCACAATCAATGGATTTTTTTTGATTTCCATGAGTTGTGTTCAACAAATCATGAATAGGTTCCTTGACTCGTACACCTAGTCATGGAAGTGATCTTGAAAGTTAAAAAATTCATCTACTTTTCATAACTCGAGTTCACAGATCTTGAAATCTTAAACAATACAAGGACTGAGTCATGAAAACCTAATTTTGAGAAATTATTTTAGGGTCAATATAGGGGCATTATGGGTATTTCTCAAATGATATCCAACCCAACATACTTAAAATAACTTTTGAACAATCAATTATGATTATTTTCAATAGGAATATGATTAGAAATCCTTTCCTCCACCTCCAAAATATTGTAAGAAGCAAGAACACCTACGTTCAAGATTTAACACTCCCTACTTCCATTACTTTTATAAAGTCTAAATTTAAGTATTATTTTTATATATTTTATTGATGGTTTGAAGCTTGGTATGAGGATTTTATTTTGAAAAGTTTATAAATGGATGATTCAATATTTGTTTGGGGTTTTTGAGATTAAAATTGCTATTTAAATACAATGAATCCTTATGTTTTGAAATTGAATGTTAAATGGATGAATATTTAAGCTATGACTTTCAAGTCTCTTACAAGCTTTGAATTACATAAGAAATATCCATGTTTTCCCCCTTCCATAATATCATTTAAGGTAATGTGTTATTCAAATAGTTTGAAAGTACTATGAAAAATTCAATCATGATTTTGTACATGATTTCTTAAGGTGGTTTTGGAAGTCAACATGTTTAACGTTAATGGTTTAGCATGATATAGGTGACTTTTAAGTCTTGGTATGACGATACCAAAGTATGAATTCCTTAATGAAAGACTCCATGAAAAATATTATAAAAATATTTTAATTGGGCTTAAAGAGAAAAGTGTAGTTTCACCAAGAAGGTATAGTCCTTGTGACCAATAGTTGAAATCGCATTTGACAATGTAGGAATGTCTTGTCTTCAAAAATAGAATAAATATTTATGCTTGCTTTATGTAGAGGTATGTATTTATCTTAATGATATGGTGACCTAATAATTATTACATCAGTTCATACCGGTGACATGGACTGGGTCCCTGCTAATTAGGTACGGACTAGACCCATATAGTCCATGGGTTATTAACTACATTTGTTCCATCTTTACTGGGTCGTATGTCGGTACTCATTATACTGACCATCGCCAGATACTACATCTTTTCATGATGTAGATTTCAAAGCTCATTCTTGTAACTCGATTCACGTGGTGAGCCATCCATCTTTCAGAGGGCTATGTTTATTTCTTTTAGTTAGGCTTGATTATTTTTAATTTTATGGTATTTTTCAAGGCCATGTCCTGGTATAGGATATCCACTCGTTATTGTTATTGGAATCACATTTTATAGGCCTAATTCTGCACTCTATTTATGACTATGCTTATGATAAAATGTTAAGGGGCCATCTGGCACCTTCATTGGTCTGGAATACCCGTCATGGACAATGTCCTTGTTTGGATCATGAAAAACTTGATATTAGAGCACAATTTAAGGTCCTAAGGTATATACAAAGACGTGTTAAGTAAAGTACTTTTTTTGGGTGTGTAGATCACCACACTTATAAACTAGAGGCTACAAGACATTTAAGAATATTTTCCTTTCTTTAAGTTCTTGTTCGTCCTAGAGAGTTTAGTTTCAAGTGAATTTCTCCAACTCCTAAATCTTTCTAGCATTTTAGATTAGGCCTTTTAAGAAGAACTAAGGGGGAAAAGGCTTTATCTTGAAACTCTACCCCCACAAGAGGAAATACTGAAGAGGTTCATCCTACTCATAGGATGTGTACCCGACATGGAGACCGTACTTTTAAATCTATTGCTATTACTAGGGTTACACCTGGAATGACTAGTCTTCCTCGGGATCCTAAGACTTACACCAACTGTTCCCAGTCTTCTCAGGGAAATGTCTCTAATGTTGATTTTAGACAAACTAGCCATATGCTTGCTCAAATTATGTCATCTCAGTTTCACTGTGTAGATAGTGCTGGTACTATTGTTAATTCTTTGGATGATACTCATATTGGTCTATTTATAAAGCTAAATCCATAAATTTTTATGGGATCTAAGATTGATAAAGATCCCTATGAGTTTGTGGATGAAATATAAATTTTTTTAAAGTTAATGCATGCTAGTGATACCGATGATGTGGATTTTAGAGCTTACCAATTGAAAGAGGTATCTTATCAATAGTATTTATGAGTGGCAGGAAATCAATGGTGAGGATATTGAACCTTCTATTTGGGAAGAGTTTTGGATGCCTTTCTTGATCACTTCTTTCATTAGGAATTGAGGGAAGTTATGTTTGAGGAGTTTGTGAATTTGAAATAGATAATAATGAGTGTTAAGAAGTATTCTTTGAATTTTACTCAGTTGTCTCATTATGCACTGGAGATGGCATTTAGTATGAGGGCTCGGATGAGAAAGTTTGATTTTGGTCTCTCTAGTGACTTGGTACTAGAATGTAAGGGTGTCATTCTAAATACTGACATGGATATATCAACACTAGTGGCTTATATCTAATAGTTATAGGATGAAAAGAAGAAACAAGTAAAGGAAGAGGAGAGACAGTGTAAAAAGTTTAAGAATTCAGATCAGGATGTGAGTCAGCAACATAGCTAAAGGGAGGGAAAGCATTGGTTTTAGAAGAAAACTTGGGGTAATGCTCATTTTTCAGCCAGTGCACCAGTCCCTAAACCTTAGAGTGACCAATGATTCCAACATAAAAGTGGCCCTAGGATGCAGGGTACTTAGTCTTAGGCTAATGTCGAACAATCGACTCCAACTTATCCTTACTGTCACACTTGTGGGAAGATTCTTATGGAGTCTATCAATTAACAAGGAACTGTGTTATAAATATGGCCAAACTAGTCATTATCAATGGGAGTCTCTCTTGATAAAGGAAACTGTGGGCAATAAGGCCCAAGCTACTACTTCTTCAGCCACGGCTGTGATGGGCGTTATTTTTGATACAATCTCAATAGATGTTGTCATGAGTATGTTACAAATATTATCCCATGATGTGTATGTACTACTTGACCATGGTTACGCCGTATCTTATGTGACCCCTTATATGGATGTGAATTTTGTTTTTGATTCCAAAAATATTCCTGAACCTTTCGATAGTTTATACCCCTATTAGTGAGTCCATTATTGCTAGGGGGTCTACAAAATTATGTTGAGTCCATTTTTCTTTGAGACAATGTGGTGGATCTGATAGAGCTTGACATCATAGACTTTGATGTAATTCTTGGAATGGATTGGCTCTATTATTGTTATGCTACCTTGGACTGTAGAACGATAAAAGTCACTTTTCATTTTCCTAATGAACCTCTCATAGAATGGGAGATATTTCCTTGCCACCAAAGGAAAGATTCATTTGTTTTCTTAAGCCCAAAAATTAATATCTAAGGGTTGTTTGTACCATCTAAGTCCAGGTTAAAGATGCTAGTGTTGAAAGTTTGTCACTATAGTCCATTTCGATAGTTAAAGAGTTCTCCGAAGTCCTTAAAGTTAATCCTAACAGGGAGATAGACTTTGGGATTGACCTTGTGTCCAATACTCTACCCATTTCCATTCCACAGTATAGAATGGCTCCTATGAAGCTAAAATAATTAAAAGAGCAGTTGAAAGAACTCCTTGATAAGGATTTCATCTATCCTAATGTCTCTCCCTTGGTTGCTTTGGTACATTTCATGCAAAAGAAAGATGGGCACCTTTGTGGATTGATTATCATCAGATGAATAAGGTCACAGTGAAAAATAAGTAGCCTTTTCCCCAAAATTATGACCTTTTTGACCAGCTTCAATGTGCCAAATATTTCTCTAAGATAGATATTTATTTGGGTTACCATCAGTTAAAGGTTAGGGAAACTAATATTCCCAAGATTGTAGTTTGAACTTTGTATGGCTATTTTGAATTATTGGTTATGTCCTTTGGTTCAGTTAACAACCCCACAGACTTTATGAATCTTATGAACAGGTTGTTTAAGCAGTTTTTTAACTTGTTCATTATAGTGTTTTAATGACTTCCTAATTTAGTTACAGAGTGAGGAGAAGCATGTCAATCACCTCCCAATTGTTCTTCAGAACCTCAAGAATCAAGAATTACATGCTAAATTCTCTAAGTATGAGTTTTGGTTGGATTTTATGGCTTTTCTCGATCATATTATTTTGTTTAAAGGGATTAAGGTGGATCCTCAAAAGATTAAGGTGATAAGGAAATGGCCTAGACCCACAAATCCAACTAATATTAGGAATTTCTTAGGTTTGGCAGGTTACTACAGGAGGTTTGCAGAAAGTATCTCGATTAAAGCCACACCATTAACTAAGCTAACTCAAACAAAGGTGAAGTTGCAGTGGTCTGATGCTTGTGAGGACAGTTTTGAGCGATTAAAATATCACTTGATGCCTGCTCTTATTTTTCTCCTACTTGAGGGTACAGGGGGTTCATAGTATATTGTGATGCATCCCAAGAAGGACTTTGTAGTGTTCTTATTAAGCATCACAAAGTTGTGGCTTATGCTTTTAGGAAACTTAAGAACCATGAAAAATGAATACTATGCATGAGGACCTGGAGCATGAAAGTATACTATGCATGACTTAGACACTTAAGTGAGGCCTGAGGAATAGAGTTTCCACGACATGTATTCATTATAGATATCAAAACTGAGGATATATATGACATAATATAAATATCACTAATCATTAAGAGGTGTATAATGAGTTGTTGGAACTGAACATACTATAAAGCATGAGTACATGAGTCATGAGCTGCTTGACCTAAATTTGAAGTTCATGATTTCATGGAACATGATTCAAACTGCTGAAGGAACTAGAACTCCTCATACTAGAAATTGGGAGAGTACATGATTCAAGAGAAAGTGCATGAATATGATCTATGATCATGGATCTGACATGTAAGGCATGAGTAGATGTTGTGATGACTGAAATACAACTCTTTGCACTGAGATAATAATGGGTTGGGCATCATCCTCCCTTACTCATATTCTACAACATACAAACATCACTACTAGCATCTGAGAGCCTAACATGGTTACTTGTTATATCATCTCCCCTTAGATTCAAGCCATCATTCTAAGTCTTTAGGCCCCTTTAATAAACTCTATACTGAACTACAACCACTTTTCTCTAGAGTTCGAGATATCACAATACACATAAATAATAAACTCATCCTGAAAGACCATATCTTAAAACATAAAATCCACTGCTTAAACTTTCTTCTAATAGAGGACTCTTAACTTTCTATATCCCCAATAGTCATCATACAATAACTTAAACATTGACTAACTTAGAATTTTAAGGAGTATCACCATACCATGAGTTCATAACAACTAGAATTCCAACTCTTCTTTCTATTAGTTCAACAATCTACATTTCAAACATAGATTCTAACACGTAATATGGGAATTCCCAAACCTTTAATGAACCATACTACGTCCATCATAGCATACTAATATCACATCTGTAAACTTATATTTTTCCCTAAACTATGAGAATTACCATTACACCAACATACTCAACATTAACAACATATAATTTTGTATCAACAAACTTAAATTCTTCCATTCACAGTTTCAAGCATACTTGTTCACCTTTTATACAACTATCCCTTTGGATACAAAATCAACTAAATCTAGATAAAAACTATACCCAATTTACTACTGCCAAACTACTAGGTTCATTCTTCTAACTTTAGACCATATTCTATCATAGGAATTTGAGAAGGGATTTGAAAGAACATCTGACTTTGGCTTATTATATGATTTTTGTGAACATAAATAAGATCTTTCATAGTTTTGGAACATAAATGCACTAATGGGATACTTTTGATTCTGCATACACACCCATAATTATCTGTGGGGACTGTCTAAGAAAACTCTATTCATAGGAATTTAAACTTCACTATTTCTGTTACCTTGAAAATAAGTCCAATTTGACATGAATGGAGCAGGATGAGAATATGTATGAGTTCTTTAGATAACCCTTCTATAGCATAATTTGAAATATAAAAGAAGAGAAACATTTCTTAAATGCCCTGTAGTGTCTCAAAGAAAAGTATAGACGTCTCTGTACCATTCCACAAGACTCTACTAGACACGGCTTCATAGACACCCTAGGATACTTGAAATCTGGGCTCTAATATCAAGTTTGTTACGACTCGTGACTACCCCCTAGGCGTAATACGGTGCTTGGAATCACAAGTGATCCCAAGCTAACCCATGAACTAGCTTGATACTTGAGAAACTGATTTGGAATATATTAAATAGGTAATTTTCCATGCGAAAATATAATCACAATGTAATCTGAATAAGTATGTAATTGATAAAGTTTACAATCTGGTAAAACTGAAGAGAGAACTAAAATTTACATTTCATGACTCGAATAACTATCTATGAACCCTCTACTATACTGAATATAGATAGCTGGGACATTCCTTGAACTACCCCTAACCAATACATGTGAATAATCTAAATAAAATACAAAAACTACAAATGTCTGGAGTTCATAAAACAAGAGAACTCCTCACTTGTTGGCTGGAAACTACAAACTATTTGATTTTCATGTGAAAGCTATGTATGGTACCAATATTATGAATAATGAAACCACAAATGCATATATATTTTCAGTACATTAGAATGTATTGAGTATATGGAGACATGCACTACATCATGAAAATATTTCAAATATGCTGTAAAATGGAGGATATAAGATATTTTCTAAAACATTCATTTGGAACATGACTATATGTGAAAACTGTAAATCATAGAGAATTTATAAATCATGAGATAAAAATAATTTTGTAAGCTAGGAGGCAGTAGAAACATAAGTATTGTAAGAGTTGTATTAAGGATAACATATGAATACAGGATCTGAAATTATGTGGTGGGAACTGACATAACTCAAGCATATATATGTACAAACATGCTAGGCCTGAAAGAATAGACATACAAAACCAACATAATATGTATAAAGTAGATCTAATTAACTGAATGACTGATGCCCGTGTGACTGAACAATTGAAATCGAATTAAAAGGAAAACTAATATCTATATTCTGAGGAGTGGATAGATGAATTCTGATCAACTAATATTTGAATTTTGAATAACTAATATCTGAATACTGATTAGCTGATGTTTGGATTGGGGGAAATGCATGGGATACTGTGCATATGAGATAAGAACTAACTAAATAGCATAAGATAACTGAGCATGAATGCCTAAACAAATAATATTTGTAAATACAAAACTAAGCATAAATCTGTACTGAGATAAATTTGTAATCTGAAAGACTGAAAACTATATAACTGAATAACTAAAAGTCTGTACACTTGGTCAAATGATTCTGAACTGAGAATACACTGAATTCTATACTAAGACTATGGTAGGTATCATCTAACCGACATGCCTTAATCTGAGCTAATCAAGATCTAACTTATAACCTAGTTAGAAGGGTGTTAGTACACGGGTACTAACACTGGATATGTGGATCCAGTAATCTGGTGTCCCAAAGGACTACTGAGTTACCCTCTACTGGTAGGTGCTCTCATGATATATGTGTCAACCATCAACTAGCAGGTAGATATCTCAAACCTATGCTGGCTATGTAGTTCTGTAACTCATGGATTGCTACTAAGGGTCACACCCTCTACTGGCAGGTGTACCCCTATCCCTGGGTTCGCTCGATGCTAAATCCTACTCCCAACTAAATGACACTAGAATCATGAACTGGTGCATGCACAAATAACTGATATGCTCAAACATGGTATTCTAAAAACTGACAATGCATGCATAATCTGAAGTAACCATGAATATGTAAAATCATGTATTTAAGGTAAAGTAAAACTGGTGAGTTTGTTATCAAAATGATAATCTGAATATGGGAATAAATTCATGATTCTCACTGACTTATTACTTGAAAATAAAAATATGTATAAAAACGTAGGTATCAAGGGTTCATAATCCACCAGCACTGAATGAGCACAAAGAACGATCTCAACACTTCAAAATTGTAGTATAGGAATCATGGTTCATAACCCAAAAGCATAGACATTTCATGAAACACATAGGAATTATGAACTTGAACATGGGAATATGTTAAACATAGGAAATCAACATGATTACATGGCTAAGATCATAACTTAACGTTCACTTTAATATGACTTGGGAGATTGAAACTTGAAACATGAGATAACCTAACTTTTTATGAAATCATACTTGGACATGAATTGAGTTAAAAATACTAAGGAAGATCATGAATTTAACTTTTCTTGAACATAATACACTTCACAATAGAGGAAAACTCATACTTTACTCAAAAAGAAAGGTTTTGGGCTCAATGGGTGAAAGGACTCATTGATGAATACACCACATAATTTAATAGATGAATTCTTGAGGGTTTCTTAAATTTGGAAGGTTGAATTCTTGATTTCTTGAGAAAGGGGCTTGAATTTTGTTCTTGGGAAGAGAGATAAGGGTTTTTAAATCATACACTAATTGTTTTAGGGTGAGTGTATTGGAAATAATATGTTCCAAACCCCTTAATACATTTAGGGATGGTTTAGGGGTGTTAAAAGACTTTAACGCCCTTGATTAAGTCTAAACAGAGCACTTTTGGCACTGTGAAATCTCTCATTCGACGCACAACTAATCACCTAAGCCAAAGTAGGAGATGCATGAAAAATCGCATAGCCCTTAAGTGGGCATCGCATAGACAATCGCACACCCTTTCCAGTGGCCCTTTTCAATTTGTCATACAATGTACGACCTTTTACATGGAAGTAACTTTTAGCTCGGCTATCAGATTGAGGATAAATTGGTATTGTTGAAATATAATTCAATTATCTACAATTTGGTGGGTCTTGAGCTGAAAAATTCCACCTATGTCAAAAGTTATTCACGTTTAAAGTTGAACCTAGTAGAATCAGATATCAAAATTTGGCCGAATCAAAATCTCTTAGTCCCACCTTGCTCTAAGTGATTCCTATGGGCATTTTTAACCTTATAAGCACCCCGCACGCTAGGATAATTATCATGACATATATATTTAAATTATAAATCATGGGATTAGATTTTACATATATAGGAACGATATTTTAATTTCTATCTTGAAAATGTAGGGAGTTACATGAAGAAAATTTAGTTTTTTCTTGAGAGGCTTAAGAACCTCTCAAATTTATCAAAATTCCTGTGTAGATGTGAGTCGAAGAGCGTTTGAGTTCAAAATTGATGATTGGGTGTTCCTGAAAGTCTCTTCTATGAAATTAGTAATGAGATTTGGGAAAAGTTCAAGCTCAATCCTCATTATATTAGCTGATAATGAATTTTGAGAAAGTTTGGGAATGTTTCTTATGAGTTGGATTTGTTTGTGATTTGGCATCAATTCATATAGTGTTTCACGTTTCTATGTTACAAAAGTATGTGCGTGACCATTATCTTACAGTCCCCATTAGAGAATATTAGTGTTAAAGATTCATTGTCCTATGAGGAATTTTCTATAAAAATTTAGATCGTGAAGTTTACAAGTTGTGGCTCGAAGAAATAGCTTCGGTAAAGGAATTTTGGAACAATCAAAAGGTAGAGAAGGCTACTAGAGAATCGAAGGAAGAAATAAAGGATAGATATCTTTCTCTATTAACGTTGTCGTATGACGTTGTTGGAGGTACCAATTCTATGTCATTCATAATATTCTAATATTCATGCCATAGTATATGTGCCTATATAAAATATTAAACTCCTGTGAGCCTTTCCTAATTCATTGATTGATGTGTGATTTGAGCTCTCTTATTATATGTAAGGTTTAAAACTTTATGTTGTGTCAGAGAGTTTCAATAAGTCCTTAGCCATCATTCAAAGATGAATGATCCCAAAAGGGGGGGGGATATTGTAATGCCCTAGAAATTTTAGAACCTTCTCGCACTCAATTTTCTATAAATTTAGGATGAAAAATTGTCTTTTAGATTTCCACGGGTCTGCTTCACAATTGGTGTAAGTATTTTCAATCCGTAAAAAGTTTCCACGATCAGTGGAAAGTTAATTTGTGGGAAGTTTCCACTATCTGTGGAATTTTTTTTCTTTTTCTCGAGTTGGGTTTACGAATCCTGAAAAGGTTCCACGACTTGTGGACCAAGTTGTGGACCTAATTTTGAAATTCATAAAATCCATCAGATTCCTATGACTTGGGTTCAAGGACCGTGAAAGCTTTCATGAACCTAGGATCAAGTCATGAATACCTGCTTTTGAGAATTATTTTAGGATCAATTTAGGGGCATTTTGGTCATTTTTCTCAAGACATCCGACCCTAACATACTTAAAAACGCTTTTTAAATAATCAATTGTGATTATTGTAAAGATAAATATGATAAGAAACCCTTTTCTCCACCACAAAATAATCTAAAGAATCAAGAAAACTTATGTAACTCCTCAAATCTGGTACCCGAAACGCTACACGATACTCATGACCCCGAAGGACCACAAGCTAACCCATGACTGATATCTATACCTGTACACTGTATAATATACTGTATATATATATGCACTGTAAAAAATATGAAATATATGTTGTAAGGCCATAAGGGTCAAAACTAAACTAATACTGAATATAATACAATGTCTGTAATGGGGCATGGCAATACAAAAAATTGACATAAACTATCTGAAACATGCTGTAGTCTGAAAGCCTTTAAACTATATAAAAATAGTGGAGTTGATGGGACATGTCCCCAACTAACTCTGACTACTGAAATAAATAAGTACTAAATTAGTAAAATAACAAATCATATCATCCTCAAAGGATGAAGACTCACTGCTAGTCTGGCTGCTTAATGTCTGATCTACTAAGGATGCTCGGGAGCTCGTGCATCTAAACCAATGGTATAAAACACCACAGTACAAATGCGTCAGTACATTAAATGTACTGGTATGCAAGTGAAGTAGGCTGAATGCAAAAGGGTTAATATGTATGGACAACACTAACTGACTGAATGATATGAACGTGAGAATACATATATGAATATATAACTGTAACTGAGATCATGATAGTAATGAATAATAAGTTCTAACTATTGAATCTACTAATAACATAGATGTATAGACATCTAAGTTTACTGATACTGGGATACTGAATACTAAGGGACTGATACTATATTAGGATACATGAATAAATGTTTTTCGATAGTTCTGATTATGAAGAACTGGTCTGGTTGACTATATCTGACAGTCCTGAAGCTGAATACTGATAAAATGAATTTCATATAACTAGTATACTAATACTGAGTAACTGTATCTGATAGTCTAAGTTCTGATGGAGCTAACTAAGTTTCGTTCTATACTGAGTGACTATATCTGACAGTCCTAGAATCTGTAGAACTATCTGAGTTTTATTGCTAAGATAAAAATGGTGGGAGGTAAATATCTAACCGATATGCCTCGAAACTGAACTAGTGGGGTAAAACCTGCAACCCCAGCTGGAAAGGTGTCAATACAGTGCCATAGGTAAAGACAAGATATGAGGTAACCCTTTCTGATAGAAAGCTCTTCTGTCAACCCTCCTATAGGAATAACCCCAAATAAGATGTATTAATAGCCCTAATCATAGGGGTACATCTCAACCTACGATGGATATGTAGTTCTACAATGCAAGGATTGCTTCTAAGGATCACACCCTTCACTGAATAACTGGTGAGTCACCATCCTTGGGTTCACTCGGTGCTAAATCCTACTCCCAACTGAATAGACACTAAACTGATTAAATGAACTGAACTGATACTTATGGTATTATTTAGCTGATCTAAAATGAGTTCACTAAGTTTCATTAACTGACGAAATGCTACTGATACATGATGAATGACTAAGATCATTGAGATTTTAAGATTACTAAGTTACTGAATAGGACTGGACTGATACTGAGTTTACTGAGTTTTCCTGAGTCACATGACTGACTAAATTCTACTAATGATGACTTGACTAAGAGTATCATAAAAACGTGACATGTATCTAGGCACACAGCTAAACCATTGGTACAAGTACCCCCAGGACTCTATAGAATGAAACCGACAAGGCTGGACACTTTAGATCACATGACCAATATCAATAATTCATAATTTCACAGTTGGGAATTTCATGAAGCACATGATCATTATAATCTTGGTCATGGATATTAATGCATATAAACATGGAATTATTTCATACTTCTAATCTTATAAATATCCCATCAAGCAATCTGTAATACCCCATACTTTTACTAGCTAATTTCATCTCAAGAATGTCTAGTATTAGCTTCTAAATTAAATGATGGTTATTCCATGAGGAATTTTAAAGATTTTCACTTTTTGTCATGTGGGAAATTCAATAAGCTTTCCATCAATATAAGAGTCGCCCAAATCCGATAACCAAGTCAGACGTTACGACTATTTTAAGTTCCCATCATAAAACAACACCATATTAGTCAGTGGCACGCCGCGCCACAAGAGGAAATGGAATTCAAAAAATTCAAGTAAGGGTCTGTGATTATAGAGCATCACGCTAGGGCCCAAATTCAGAATTGTCCTTTTTCAGTGTCTTAGTGTGATATCCTCCGCGTCGCGCCAAAGTTCCAGGTCATAAAAGAAGGGGCAACGTGATGGGTCCACGTTGTGCCATCCCTCAGTTTCAAAATTGTCAAATTCTATTGACACGGTGCGATAGCGCCGCATCGTGCTAAGCGTTTAGTTTGAAAATTTTTCACTGAAATTAAATAACGTGTCCAGGGTTAAAAGGGTCAACTTCCCACCCCTATTTAAGCCTTTTAACATGTGATTCAGCCATTTTTCACCCAAAATACTCTTCTTCTCTCTCAAACCTCTCAAGAACAAGCTAGGGTTTTTATAGAAGATCCAATTCCAAGAAAGTTTCACCGTTAACCTTCACGAAATCACGAACTAAGGTATATGTAGTGCTCATTCATGGACTCTTTTCATCCATGAAACCCAAGAATCTCTTTTATAAGTTTAAGTTTATGGATTTCTTTATAAATTTCATGTTGTTTTTTTTTGTTTATGTTGAGAATGATTAATTGAATTCAAATCCATGTTGGGTATTCAATTTTATATGGAATTGATTTGTATAGATGTATATTCATGTGAACCTATGAATACACCCTAGATGATTAAATTAGATATGAATCATGATAATTAATTGTTGTATAATGTTGTCTACATGTGTTATGCCTACCATGTGTTTGATTAAATGCCTAGATGAAGGAACTATGCCCAACTAGTATGATATCATGAAATCCCCATGTATGTACAAGTTATGCCTATAACATGTTTTGATGGAATGCTTTTATAAATGTATTATGGATTATGATGTTAGTTATGTGTTCAAGTAAGTTATGCATGGTCAGGTTTCCTTCCATCGAGTCCTGGGGCTACTTGTACCCAAATATTAGCTGTGTGCCTAGAATCCTCATTTAAGCTATGAATCCTTAGACTTCAGACAGTTTTATGACTCAGGAAATCTCCATGATCTCATGAATTCAGTCAGTTGTCAGATATCTGTAGTATTCCGTCAGTCAATGGAATTAAGTAACTCAATCCATGTTTAATTCAGTAAATCATGTTCAGTGTCTATTCAGATAGAAGTAAAAATTAGCACCGAGCGAACCCAAGAATGGGAATTGACCTATTATATAAGGGTGTGATTCTGAGAAGTAATTCTTGCATTCTAGAAATATATAGCCAGCATAGGTTGAGACATCATAGCCTACTATGTGAGGGTAGATGAGGTGGATCAGCCTATTATATAAGGGTTACTACCATTCTTACTAGAGTTACCTGTTATATTAGGGTCACTCATATGTTATCCTTACCAGTGGCACAGTAATGGCACCCTTCTAATCAGGGCATAGATTGGACCCTAATTCAGCTATAATACATCATTTGGGGCATGTCTGTTGGATGTCTACCTCCCACAGTCTCAGTATTAGTCTCAGTAAAAGAACTTAGATAATTCTTCAGCTTTCAGGACTATCAGATACAATCAACTCAGATACAAAATAGAACTTAGATAGTTCCATCAAATTCAAGATTGTCAGATACAGTCACTCATGTTATCAGATATATTTAGATTCAGTAATCATGTTATCATAGTATTAGTGTTAGTTGTTATGTATCATGTATGTATTCTCACATTCATGATAGTTAGTCAGTTATTATTATTGTTCATGCATATGAATACAATGCATTTAGCCTACCTCACATGCATCCCAGTACATTCAAAGTACTGACGTATTTACACTATGGTGTCTAATACCATAGGTTCTGAGATATGAGCTCCAGAGAAACAGTAGATTCCAGATATCTGCAGACAGAGTTAGAAATGAGTCCTCAACTTTTGAGAACATGATTATTTCCCCATTATCTCAGTAATTAATTTATTAGTTGGAGTTAGTTGGGGACATATCCCATCAACTCCTTACTTAGACAGATTAGTCAGTTAGAGGCGTTTGAGACTATCATGTTTCAGACTTCAGTATATTCAGTTTTGTTTTGGGTATTCTATTACCCCACATAGATTTTATATCATTCAAATCATGTTCAGTATTGATCCTTATGGACTATCAGTCTAGTGAGAGTGTTGAGCTAGCTGCATATCAATTATAGGATGTGGATGATACTCGGTTTAAATAGTGAAAGTCAGAGAGGGCAAACGATGAAGGGTCAGTTTAGTGGGAGAAGTTTGATTCATCTTTCCTCGATAGATTCTTTCCATTAGAGCTTAGGGAATCTAAGGTGTTAGAATTCATCAACCTCAGGCAAGGCAATCTGACAGTGAAAGAGTATTCTCTTAAGTTTACTCAATTTTCTAGATATGCCGCTCATGTGGTTGCAGATAGAAGAGCAACGATGAGTAAGTTCATTTTAAGGGTCAATGATAGCATGGTTAATGAGTGTAGATCCGCTATAGTGAATAGTGACATGACTTTAGCTAGGATTATGACTTATGCTCAGCAGATTGATGAGCAAAATATTTAGATGAGGGAGAAATAGAATAAAAGGGCGAAGATAGGTAGTTTCAACTTCCCTCAGCCTAAGTTAGAAAGAGGAAACCGTTCTCAGTTTTATCCTAAGTCATTAGTTCCAGCTCCTTCTATGGCCAATGCTCCAGTCCCTAAGTTCAGAGAGGGTAACAAAGACAGAGCGCTAGGCTCAAAGTCCCAGGGTAGTGTTAGTTGTATCCGCACCTATTCTCTTTGCTAGACTTATGGCAAGCACCATTAGGGTATTGGCAGAGCTAGTAGTGGTAATTGTTTTGAATGTGGCAAACCAGGCCATAGAGTCAGACACTATCCTCAGCCAGGTCCTCAAGGTCAACAGAATTGCTTCTCAGCTCAGTTCAGTTACCCAAATCAGTAGGATGCCACCTCTAGTGTTACTAGTAGGCAGCTTCCAAATCATATCAATGCTCTTCAGTCCTGATAAGATCAGGAAAATTCTCCTGATTTGGTTATCGGTATGTTACAGATCTTTCATGTGCATGTTTACGCTTTGCTAAATCTAGGAGCTCGTTTGTCTTTTGTTACTCCCTATATAGCAGGCAATTTCGGAATCAGTCCCAAAATCCTAGTAGAACTCTTTTAAGTCTCTACCTCAATGGGTAAAACCATCATAGCCCAGTGGGTATATAGGAACTGCCCGGTTATGATATTTCAGAAAGTCACCTCAGTAGACTTAGTCAAGTTGGAGATTGGAGATAACTAATTTTTTTGTCATTCTCGACATGGATTGGCTTTATTCCTGCTATGCTACAGTGGACTGTAGAAACAGAATAGTCCAGTTTCAGTTCCCAAATGAACCCTTCCTTGAGTAGAAGGGTAGTGTATCTGCTTTCAAGGGTCAACTTATGTCCTACCTATGGGCAAGGAAAATGATAGCTAAAGGATATGTCTATCATCTTGTTTGAGTTAAGGACACTAATTCCAAAACTCCCAGCCTTGAATCAGTCCCAGTAGTGAATGAATATTCAAATGTCTTTCCCAAAGTTCTTCCAGGAATTCCTCCTAAAAGGGAAATAGAATTTAGTGTTGATCTTTTTTTGGATACTCAACCTATCTCTATTCTTCCATGCAGAATGGCACCAATAGAACTCAAAGAACTGAAAGAGCATTTGAAAGATTCTTAGATAAAGGATTTGTCAGGTCCATCGTTTCCCCATGAGGCACTCCAGTATTATTCATACCCAAGAAAGATGGTTCTTTTAGGATGTCTGTAGACTACCATCAACTCAATAAGGTCACCATTAAGAACAAGTATCCTCTTCCCAAAATTGATGAGTTGTTTGACCAACTTCAGGGTGCCTGTTATTTCTCTAAGTTACACCTCAGATCCGGCTATCATTAGCTTAGAGTCAGAGAATGTGACATTCTGAAAATAGCTTTCCGTATTTGGTATGGTCACTTCAAATTTCTAGTCATATCATTTGGTCTTACCAACGTCCCAACCGGTTTCATGGACTTGATGAACCTTGTGTTCAAGCAATAATTTGAATTATTCGTTATAGTCCTCATGGATGATATTATGATCTATTCCCGGAGTGAGTGCAATCATGCAGGCTATCTCAGAGCAGTACTTCAGACTCTCAGAGATCATTAGCTATTCACCAAATTTAGTAAGTGCGAGTTTTGGCTAAGGTTAGTATCATTCCTTGGTCATATCATTTCCAATGATGGCATTAAGGTTGATCTTCAAAAGATCGAAGAAGTAAGAAACTGGCCATGCCCTATCTCTCCATCAGATATCAGGAGTTTCTTAGGTTTGACTGGCTATTACAGGTGGTTTGTTAAGGAATTTTACTCTATTTCATCCCTTATGTCTAGATTGACTTAGAATAAAGTCAAGTTTCAGTGGTTAGATCCTTGTGAGAAGAGTTTTCAGGAGTTGAAGACTCGACTCACCTCAACTCTAATTCTACCTCTTCCAGATGGTTTAGATGGGTTCGTAGGGTATTGTGATACATGCAGAGTAGGTTTGGGTTGTATCCTCATGAAGCATGGTAAGGTCATAGCCCACGCCTCTAGATAACTTAAACCCCATGAGAGGAATTATCCTACTCATGATCTTGAGTTAGCAGCCTTAGTATTTTCCTTGAAGTTTTGGAGGCATTACCTATATGGTGTTCGTGTAGATATCTTCATAGATCATGAGAGTCTTTAGTATGTCTTTTCTCAGAAAGATCTCAATCTTCATCAGAGAAGGTGGTTAAAGCTCTTGAAATATTATGACATGAGTGTCCTTTATCATCCGAGCAAGGCCAACGTAGTGGCCGAAGCTCTTAGTAAATTGTCTATGGGTAGTGTTGCTCATGTGGATGACAGTAAGAAGAAGTTAGCTCTGGAATTCCATTAGCTTTCCAGACTAGGCGTTCGCTTAGTCGATATAGATAAGGGTGATATATGGGTTCAGAGTAGTTTAGAATCATCTCTAGTTTTCGAGGTAAAAGAAATGCAAGATAGAGATCCCAGCCTTGTCTAGTTGAAAGAGTCAATTCAGGATTAAAAAATAGAGGTTTTCTCCCAAGGGGGAGATAGTGTTCTTCGTTGTCAGGGTCGTCTTTGTGTTCCAGGTGTAGATGTCTTAAGGCAGCGAATTCTTACATAAAAATATGGTGCGCGCTACTCTATTCATCCAGGGCCCACAAAGATGTACCACGACTTGTAGGAAATCTATTGGTGGAGTGGGATAAAGAGAGATATTGTAGAGTTTATGGCTAAGTTCTCTACAAGTCGACAGGTTAAGATAGAGCATCAGAAGCCTACTGGCTCCATGTAGGAGTACAGTATACCTACTTAAAAGTAGGAAGTAGTGAACATGGACTTCGTGATAGGTTTTCCTCGAACTCGTCATCAGCATGACTCAGTCTGGGTCATTATAGATAGAATGACCAAATCAGCTCATTTCCTTCTGGTTCATACCTCTTATTCAGCCGAGGATTACACCAAACTCTACATCAAAGAGTTAGTCAGATTGCACGGTGTTCTGTTATCCATTATCTCAGACAGAGGTACCCAGTTCACCTCTTATTTCTAGAAAGCATTACAAAAGGGTCTTGGTACCCAAGTTCATCTTAGTACATCCTTTCATTCTCATATAGATGGTCAAGCAGAAAAGACCATTTAGACATTAGAAGATATTCTAAGGCCGCGTGCAATCGATTTTAAGGAAAGTTGGGATGACCACTTACCTTTAATTGAGTTTACTTACAATAACAACTATTATTCCAATATTCAGATGACTCCATTTGAAGCTCCCTATGGTAGGAGATGTAGGTATCCAACTGGTTGGTTTGAATTTAGTGAGGCCTCAGTTAAAAGGCCTGATATAGTATAAGATGCCTTAGAAAAAGTCCAGTTAATTAGAGAAAGACTTCAGGCTGCTCAGAGTCAATAGAAGTCTTATGTAGATGTTCGTAGAAAAGATCTCGAGTTTGAGATTGGTGAATATGTCTATCTAAAGATATCTCCCATGGAGGGAGTGAATTGGTTCAACAAGAAAGGGAAACTCAGTCCCCGATATATCGGTCCCTTCAAGATTCTCATTTAATTCGGCAAGGTAGCTTAAGAGCTCGAATTGCCTTCAGATCTAGCCTCAGTTCATCCAGTCTTTCATGTCTCCTTGCTCAAGAGTGCATAGGTGACCCATCAGTTGTAGTCCCTATTAAAAGTATTGATGTTCAGAGCACTCTCTCTTATGAAGAGATTCCACTCAATATCTTAGACTATCAGACTCATAGATTGAGGAACAAAGAAGTCCCTCTAGTTAAGGTTCTTTGGCAAAATTACTCCGTTGAGGGAGATAGTTAGGAAGCAGAGGAAGACATACATACCAAGTATCCTCACCTCTTCTTCGCCTACTCAGATCAAGCTCAAGGAAACAGTTCTCCTTAAGCTTACTCAATTTCATGTTCAGTGTTCATCACAAACTTGGTATGCAGTTTCATGCTCATGTTCCCATTATAAACTTGGTGTCAAGTACCATTGCATATTCATTCATGCACTCATTTATCAGTTTATTTATGTAATTATGCATTAGACATGCATTCTCATTGTGAGAAACTAGGTTCTTCAGAACACTCTATGAAGCATTCAGGAATAAGTTACATATGCATCAGATATGCATGTTCAGTATTGTATGTTCATCTTATCAATCATGTCAGTCATGAGATCATTTTCCAGTTATTCATGTTTAGTATGTACGTTAGTTGTCTTTTCTCCTCTTTTAGTCAAACTTATTCGAGGGAGAATGTTCTCAAGGGGGAGATATTGTAATACCCCATACTTTTCCTAGCTAATTTCATCTCAAGAATGTCTAGTATTAGCTTCTAAATTTAATGATAGTTATTCCATAAGGAATTTTCAATATTTTCACTTTTTTTCATGTGGGAAATTCAATAAGCTTTCCATCAATATAAGATTTGCCTAAATCCAATAACCGAGTCAGAAGTTATGACTATTTTAAGTCCCCATCATAAAATAGTGCCATATTAGTCAGTGGCGTGCCGCGCCATAAGAGGAAAGGGCATTTGGAAAATTCTATTAGGTATCCGCAATTCCTCTGCGTTGCGCCAAGGCCCAAATTCGGAATTGTCTTTTTCCAGTGTCATAGCGCGATTTTCCTACGCGTCGCGCCAAAGTTTCAGGTCACAAAAGAAGGGGCAACGCGATGGCTCCGCGCCGCGCCATCCGTCAGTTTCCCAATTATCAAATTCCAGTGACATGGTGCGATAGCGCCGCATCACACCAAGTGTTCAGCTCGGAAAAATTTTACTAAAATTAAATGACGTATCCAGAGTTAAAAGGGTCAACTTCCCACCCTTATTTAAGCCCTTTAACATGTGATTCAACCACTTTTCATCCAAATTACTCTAATACTCTCAAAAACCTCTCAAGAACAAGCTAGGGTTTTCATAGAACATCTAATTCCAAGAAAATTTCACCGTTAATCTTCACAAAATCATGAACTAAGGTATGCATAGTGTTCATTTATGGACTTCTTTTGTTGATAAAGTCCAAGAATCTCTTTTCTAAGTTTAAGTTTATGGATTTCTTTATAAATTTCATGTTGGGTTTGTTTTGTTTATGTTGATAATGATCAATTGAATTCAAATCCATGTTGGGTGATCAATTTTATGTTGAATTGATTTGCATAGATGTATATTCATGTGAACCTATGAATAAACCCTAGATGATGAAATTAGAGATGGATCATGATAATTAATTGTTGTATAATATTGTCTACATGTGCTATGGCCACCATGTATTTGATCAAATGCCTAGATGAAGGAACAATGCCCAACTAGTATGATATCATAAAATCCCCATGTATGTACAAGTTATGCCTATCACATGTTTTTATGGAATGCTTCTATAAATGTATTATGGATTATGATGTTAGTTATGTGTTCAAGTAAGTTATACTTGGTCGTTTTTCCTTCCATCGAGTCCTGGGGGTACTTGTACTTGAAATATTAGCCGTGTGCTGTAATACCCCGGGAAATTTTTCATTGAAATTTTCTGCGTAAACGTGTTGGGTTTTATCTTCTAGAATGAATTATAAATTTTCCATGTGGAATGTATTAGATTATGACCCACCATTGTGTAGAGTATCAAGTAAGCTTTCCAACGATATGTGGATCATCCAAAATGGACACCCGAGCGATGAGTTATGAACATTCCGATCGAATTGTGATAGTAGTGAATAGTAAAACATGCAGGAAAAAGTACTGAGGCCTGACGTATTTTTGCTCCAACTTTAAATGATCATAACTCCTTGTACATAATTATATGAGTGATCTACTATATATCAATGGAAATCTCTGCGAGTCCTCTTTCCAATGAAATTGGTTTCATTCATTTTTTCTATCGGCGCAAAAAGTTATGGTCGATCTACTTCAGCCAATCAAAAGTGAATTTTTGGGTCAACTTCAAATGATCATAACTCTTTGTACACAATGATCTAGGTGAGATACTATATATCAAAAGAAAAATATATAAGAGTCCTGTTTCTAATGAAATTAGTTTCATCCAATTTGGATATCAAAGTAAAATGTTATGGTTGATCTACTTCAGACTATCAAAAGTGTCCACCAAAGGACAGATTCGGGAATTATTTGATTTTTAGGGGTGTTTTGGTCATTCCCCCTCACCCAAAATCCGTCCAAACCCTATATTAAAGCCTATTAGAAGCATTATATGTTATATTTCATCAAATTCCCTCAAAAAGAAAACCCTAAGCTCCTACATCCAACTTTAAGAACCTCCAAAGTTCACCATTAATTCTACAAATTTATTCAAGATTCAAAGTTCCTAGTTCAAGAACTTCAAGAACCTCCAAAGTTCACCATTAATTTTGCAAATTTATTCAAGATTCCAAGTTCCTAGTTCAAGAACTCCAAGAACCATCATTCAAAGGCACGATTAACATCTCAAAAATGAGTATCGATCTGAAGTTCATCATTCAATGTATACGGGGTTTTTCAAAAAGAACTCTCTTTCGTTCTCGTGCCCAAAAGTAATTTTCTTTATAAAGGCATGATTTTTATTTGATTTTTATGAATTTGAAGCATGAACCCATATCTTATGATGATTATTATGAAATCTTAATGTTTATGATTTTGCAAGATGAATTTACATGTGTGAAGATATAAAGCATGAATCTTGAACAATATTTATCATGATTTTGATATTTGGGTCGTAAATCCCCATTGAAAATTGTGTTTTTTTGAGAAAGTGTGTGTTATAAGCACGTTGATGTTGAATATTTGAGATATTTTGAATGATTTGACCTTTTGATCTTAATGGAGTTGTTTTGAACTCGAGTGTGAAAGAAATCCACAACGTGGTTGATTTTGATAGATGGGAGGCATGATGGCTCCTGATGTGTATTTATATATTACTGAAATTATTTTGTTGTGGATTGTCTTTGAAATTATTTGTGCTAAGTACGAGAGAAATCTTTAGTACCGAGTGGGAGGTATAAAGCGATCTTACTTTTCTAGAATTACGTGCCCCCATAGGAGTAAGCCTAAGGCTGATTTATATAGTGATCACTAGTTTGTGTGGATTTGATATCGATAGTCCTAATCCGATGGCAAGGATAGGATGGCTCTCCTCAACGTGGGTTGTACGTTGGACTCTATATAGCTCACATGGTTTATATCGGTTATATGATCTCCCAATGTGTGTGTGTTTCCTTGTGTCTATGGTGAATGGTGAAGTGATTTTAAAGTGAATTGTGAAAGTTATTCTTTCGAAAGATTTAAATGATATTTACATTATGAGAATTGATATTCTTGATGAACTGAAAGTGATTGAAAAATTATATAATGACTCACATGTGTTATTGTACTTATTTTATTCTCTCATGATTATGATGATTTTCTTCGGGCTATGTGAGTCTTTCACACATCCTGCATATTTCATATAAATATTTATGGTGATGATGTTTATAAAACTACATACACCCCTATTTTCTCGAAATGTTGGTTCAGGTGCTCATTTCCATGTTCGATAGTAATTCTTCGAGCACGGTGTTCTACATCCTTGTTGTGGTGTGTCCTCATGTTCCGAGGACGTGATGTCTGATGTTGGTTTCACGGAATTGTTTACATTTAATAACTAAGTATGAGTCAGTTGGGGCATGTCTCAATGACTCGCTGGTTTTATTGATTTTCTTAGAGGTTTGTCCGACTAGTATAGATGTTTGGAGTTGACTAATAAGTCGTATTTTGTTATCTTTCTGAAATTCTTTTATTCTTGGATGATGATTACTCTGTTGATATTTGACGGTTATTTATGGAAACCCCATTGATTTGTATTAAATTGAATGAAAATGGCTCAAAGGGTTAGCTTGGGGCTGCTCGTAGCCTCAAGCACCATGTGATGCTCCGGGATATATTTTCCAGGGTGTTACAAAATTGATATCAGAGCCTAAGGTTTTAAGGTGTCCTAGACTGTCTGACAAGCTGCATTAAGTAGAGTCTTGATCATCTCATAGCAGCAGGGAGGTGATTTATATGCTTCCAGGATCCGTGACTTCATCCAGATAAATTTGCCAGAATTCTATGGGTCCAAGTCTGATAAGGATCCACGGTTGTTTTTAGAGGATGTGCAGAAGATTAGTCAGCTGATGCATGTATCTGAGAAACATAGTGTAGAGTTGGCTGCATATAGGTTGAAAGACCTTACTTATGAATTGGTTGTTCTTGGAAGAAAGGTAGAGGTGAGAGAGCTGTCCCTACAACTTGGCAAGAGTTCTAGGATGCATTCCTGGATAAGTTTTTCCCATTGGAGATGAGAGAGAAGAAGCTGGAAGAGTTTATGAATCTGCGACAGGGCTCTATGACTGTTAGGGAGTACTGTCTAAAGTTTAATCAGTTGGCCAAGTATGCTCCTGGCTTAGTGGGTGATAATCGAGCTTGTATGAATAAGTTTTTCACTGGAGTGTCTAGTTATATGGTTAAGGAGTGTATGTCTGCTATGCTGAATAGTGAGATGAATCTTTCTAGGCTGATGACTCATGCCCAATAGATTGAGGCAGACAAGATTAAGGAGAGAGATAGAATGAGAGGGAATAAGAGAGCTAGGTCCGAGCAGCACGGATAGGGTTAGACTAGATCGCAGGGAGGGAGTCGCACTCAGTATCAGGATTGTTCATTTATGCTAGTACCGTCATCTGCTACTGCTTTCATGTCTAGAGGTAGGCAGGAGCAAGGTAGCAGGTAATATGCATCCAGGTCCCAGTACAGTTCTGGTAGTAAGCCAAATCATCCCCTATGTCCTAAGTATGGTAGGGCTCATTCGAGTAAGTGTTGGGGTGAGAAAAGAGGTTATTTCTTGTGTGGTGACATGGGTCATAGAGTTACAGGATGGGCAAGGGCGTCATAACTATCGCCCTCAGACCCAGACTCAGACTGTTAGTGCTCCAGTTCCAGCGATATGCCCAGCCCCAACTCAGAGAGCCTCTTCTAGCAATGCTGGTGGGCAGCGCCAGAATAGATTCTATGCTTTACCGTCCTACCAGGAATAGGAGGACTCTCCTGATGTTGTAGCTGGTATGCTTCGTATATTTCAGTTTGATGTGTATGGTTTGCTGGATCCTGGATACAGTTTCTCATATGTTACACCTTTGATTGCTGTGAATTTTGAAATGAGTCCTGAGATTATTCCTGAGCCTATCCTAGTTTCTACTCCAGTGGGTGATTCGATTGTTGCCCAGAAAGTGTATAAAAAGTTTCTTGTTACTGTTCTTCATAGAGTCTTGCTGGCTGATCTGATTGAGTTAGACATGGTAGATTTTGATGTGATTTTGGGTATGGACTAGCTATATTCTTCTTATGCCTCTATTGATTGTCGGACCCGAGTGGTCAAGTTTTAGTTTCTGGGTGCATCCGTGTTTGAGTGGTTTGGAAATTCTGTGTCACCCAAGAGTCATTTTATCTCTTACCTCAAAGATAGAAAGCTTATTTCCAAGGGGTGTATTTACCATTTGGTTAGAGTCAAAGACACTAAGTCTGAGACTCCAACTCTCCAGTCTGTTAACATCGTGAATGAGTTTTCTAATGTCTTTTCGGATGATCTCCTAGGGATATCACCTGATAGAGATATAGAGTTCGAGATTGATCTTCTTCCCAATATTAAGCCCATTTCTATTCCTCCTTACCGTATGGCCCCTATAGAACTTAAAGAGTTGAAAGAGCAACTCAAAGATCCACTAGATAAGGGTTTCATAAGGCCTAGTGTTTCTCCTAGGGTTGATCTTATATTGTTTGTAAGAAAGAAAGATGGCTCTTTGCATATGTGCATTGATTACCGCCAACTGAATAAAGTCACCGTAAAAAATAAGTACCCCCTTCCGAGAATAGATTATTTATTTGACCAATTGTAAGGTGTAAGTTATTTCTCAAAGATAGACCTTCGTTCCAGCTATCATCAACTCAAAGTTAGGGAGTGTGACATCCTGAAAACCACTTTCCAAACTCATTATGGTCATTTTGAGTTTCTTGTTATGTCTTTTGGGTTAACTAATGCCCTAACAGCTTTCGTGGACCTCATGTATCGAGTGTTCAGACCATATCTGGATATGTTTGTTATAGTGTCCATCGATGATATACTGGTGTACTCCCGTAGTGAGGATAAATATTCTGATCATCTCTGAACTGTCTTGCAAACCCTTAGAGATCACAAGTTGTTTGCCAAGTTTAGTAAATGTGAGTTTTAGCTAAGATCAGTTGCTTTTTTGGGTCATATCATTTCTTCTGAGGGTATTAGAGTTGATCCCTAAAAGATCGAAGCTGTTAGATATTGGCCTAGACCTATTTCTTTGACTGATATCCAAAGTTTCTTGGGTTTAGCTGGCTATTACCGCCATTTTGTTGAGGGTTTCTCCTCTATAGCGTCTCTTATGACTCGGTTGACCCAAAAAAAGTGAAGTTCTTGTGGTCCGAATCTTGTGAGAAAAGTTTTCAAGAGTTGAAGACTCAACTCACTTTAGCCCCTATTTTGACTTTGCCTGATAGTGTTGATGGTTTTATGGTGTACTGTGATGCTTCGAGAGTTGGGTTGGGTTGTGTATTGATGCAGAAGGGTAAGGTGATAGCTTATGCTTCTAGATAGTTGAAACCCCATGAGAAAAATTACCCCACCCATGACCTTGAGTTAGCTGCTGTTGTGTTTGCTTGGAAATTATGGAGATACTATTTGTATGGTATCTATGTTGATGTTTTCACTGATCGTAAGAGTCTACAGTATGTGTTTACCCAGAGAGAATTGAATCTTAGGCAGAGACGATGGCTAGAATTGTTAAAGGACTATGATATGAGTGTGCTGTACCATTCGAGCAAGGCCAATGTTGTGGCAGGTACCCTAAGTAGAGTGTCCATGGGTAGTGTTTCGCATGAGGTAGAAGGTAAGAAAGAGCTGGCTTGTGATGTACATCGTTTGGCTAGATTGGGGGTTAGGTTGTTTGACTCTGCTGAAGGTAGTATAGGGGTTCAGAGTAGTTTCGAATCCTCCTTGGTTTCAGAAGTGAAGGAAAATCAATACTTAGATGCTAGTTTGGTTAGACTGAAGGAGTCAGTCAAGGACCAAAAAGTAGAGGTTTTCTCCTAAGGAGGAGATAGTGTGTTGAGATTGCAGGGTAGATTGTGGATCCCGAATGTTGATGATCTGAGATAGAGGATTATGGCTGAAGTACACAAGGCACGATATTCTATTCATCATGGTGCCACCAAGATGTACCGAGACTTGCGGGAAATCTATTGGTGGAGTGGAATGAAGAAAGATATAGCAGCGTTTGTAGCTAAGTGTGCAACATGCCAACAGGTTAAGGTTGAACACCAAAGACCTGGTGGTATGATGCAAGAGTTTAGTATTCCCACTTGGAAGTGGGAAGAGATAAATATGGACTTCGTGATTAGTTTACCTCCTTCTTAACACCATCATGATTCCATTTGGGTTGTGGTTAATAGGTTGACTAAGTCTGCTCATTTCTTGCCTGTGCATACTTCATATACTGCTGAGGATTATGCTAGATTGTATATCCGAGAGCTAGTCAGACTGCATAGAGTTCCCTTGTCTATCATTATGGATAAGGATACTCAGTTCACTTTGCAATTTTGGAAAGCTTTTCAGAAGGGTCTTTGTACCCAAGTGCTTTTGAGTTCTGCCTTTCATCCGCAGACCGATGGTCAGGCTGAGCGGACCATCCATACCTTAGAGGATATGTTGAGATCTTGTGCACTTGACTTTAAGGGAAGTTGGGATGATCACTTACTATTGATAGAGTTTGCTTACAATAACAGTTTCCACTCTAGTATTGGCATGGCTCCGTTTGAAGCCTTATATAGAAGGAAGTATAGATCACCCATAGGTTGGTTCGAGGTGGGTGAAGCAGCTGTGAGTGGTCCTGATTCGGTATTTAAGGCTATGGAAAAATTTAAGTTGATTAGGGAAAGGTTGAAAACTGTGCAGAGTCGTCAAAAGTCATATGTGGATTTTAGAAGGAGAGACCTTGAGTTAGAAGTTGGTGACCTAGTGTATCTGAAAATTTCACCCATGAGGGGGGTGAAGAGATTTGGAAAGAAGGGAAAGCTTAGTCCCTGTTATGTTGGTCCTTACAAAATTCTTAGTCATGTTGGTAAGGTAGCTTATGAGGTCGAGTTGCCTTCCGAGTTGTCCTCTGTTAATCCAATATTCCGTGTCTCCATGCTTAGAAAGCATATTAGTGATGCTGTGGTAGTGGATTGTTCTGTGAGTGCTGACATTCAAGAAAATCTTTCTTTTGCTGAGATTCCTATTGAGATTCTTGATTTCAGTGTCCGAAGACTAAGGATCAAAGAAGTTCCCTTGGTCAAGGTGTTGTGGAAAAACCAATCTGTTGAGGGTGCAACTTGGGAAGCTGAGGCGGATATGCAATACAAGTACCCGCACCTATTTTCCACTAACTCCGATCAAGCCGAAGGTACCATTCTTTCCTAAATCATGCACTTTTGATAAAAGTTGCAGCAGTTCAGCTGTCATTTATTATGTGTTCAGCTATAGTTACTTGAATTTATGCATTCTATGTTGCATTCGGAGTGAGAAACGATGTGGTGATGAGTCTAACGAATGGTTTCAGTTGTATGCTCTATTCCCTATCTAATCTTGGCATTTCTAGCATCATTTGAGGACGAATGTTTCCAAGGGGGATGATGTAATACCCCGGGAAATTTTTTGTTAAAATTTTGTGTGTAAATATGTTGGGTTCAATCTTCTAGAATGAATTATAAATTTTCCTTGCTTAATATCTTAGATTATGGCCCACCATTGCATAGAGTATCGAATAATATTTTCAATGATATGTGGATCATCCAAAATGGACACCCGAGCGACGAGTTATGAACATTCCGATCGAACTGTGAATAGTAGTAAACAGTAAAACGTGTAGGAAAATGTACTGAGGCCTGGAGTATTTTTTCTCCAAATTTAAATGATCATAACTCCTTGTACATAATGATCTAGGTGATCTACTATATATCAATGGAAAGCTCTGCGAGTTCTCTTTCCAATGAAAGTGGTTTCATCCAATTTTTCTATCGTAGCAAAAAGTTATGGTCGATCTAATTCATCCTATCAAAAGCGAATTTATGGGTCAACTTCAAACGATCATAAATCCTCGTACACAATGATCTGGGTGAGATACTATATATCAAAGAAAAGATATGAGATTTCTATTTCTAATGAAATTGGTTTCATCCAATTTGGATATTGGAGTAAAATGTTATGGTTGATCTACTTCAGACTATCAAAACAGTCCACCAAAGGATAGATTCGAGAATTATTTGATTGTTAGGGGGCATTTTGGTCATTCCCCCTCACCCAAAATCCGTCTAAACCCTATATTAAAGCCTATTAGAAGCATTATAGTTATATTTCATCAAATTCCCTCAAAAAGAAAACCCTAAGCTCCTACATACAACTTTAAGAACCTCCAAAGTTCACCATTAATTCTGCAAATTTATTCCAGATTCCAAGTTCCTAGTTCAAGAACTCCATGAACCATCATTCAAAGGAACGATTAACATCTCAAAAATGAGTATCGATCTAAAGTTCATCATTCAAGGTATGTGGGGTTTTTCAACAAGAACTCTCTTTTGTTCTTTTGCCCAAAAGTAATTTTCTTTACAAAGGCATGATTTTTATTTGATTTTTACGAATTTGAAGCATGAACCCATATCTTATGATGATTATTATGAAATCTGGATATTTATGATTTTGAAAGATGAGTTTACATTTGTGGAGATATAAAGCATGAATCTTGAACGATATTTATCATGATTTTGATATTTGGGTCGTGAATCACCATTGAAAATTGTGTTTTTTTGAGAAAGTGTGTGTTATAAGCACGTTGATGTTGAATATTTGAGATATTTTAAATGATTTTACCTTTTGGTCTTAATGGAGTTGTTTTGAACTCGAGTGTGAAAGAAATCCACAACGTGGTTGATTTTGATAGATGGGAAGCATGATGGCTCCTGATGTGTATTTATAGATTACTAAAATTATTTTGTTGTGAATTGTCTTTGAAATGATCTGAGCTAAGTCTGGGAGAAATCTTTAGAACCGAGTGGGAGGTGTAAAGCGACCTTACTTCCCTAGAACTACGTGCCCCCGTAGGAGTGAGCCTGAGGCTGATTTATATAGTGATCACTAGTTTGTGTGGATTCGATATCGATAGTCCTACTCCGATGGAAAGGATAGGACAGCTCTCCCCAAAGCGGGTTGTACGTTGGACTCCATGTAGCTCACGTAGTTTATGTCGGTTATAGGATCTCTCAGTGTATGTGTGTTTCCTTATGTCTATGGTGAATGGTGAAGTGATTTGAAAGTGGAATTGTGAAAGTTATTCTTTCGAAAGATTTAAATGATATTTACATTATGAGAATTGATATTCTTGATGAACTGAAAGTGATTGAAAAATTATATGATGATTCACATGTGTTATTGTACTTATTTCATCCTCTCATGATTATGATGATTTTCTTCGGGCTATGTGAATCTTTCATAAACCCTGCATATTTCTTATAAATATTTATGATGATGATGTTTATAAAACTGCATACACCCCTATATACTCGGTTCCTTTCCATGGTACTGACCCACATCTTTGGATATGGGCTGCATTTTCTCGGAATGTAGGTTCGGGTGCTCAGTTCCAGGTTCGATAGTGATTCTTTGGTCAAGCTGTTCTACATCCTCTGTTGTGGTGAGTCCTCATGTTCCGAGGACGTGATGTCTGATGTTGGTTTCATGGAATTGTTTACATTTGATAACTGAGTATGAGTTAGTTGGGGCATGTCTCAATGACTCGCTGGTTTTATTGATTTTCTTAGAGGCTTGTCAGACTAGTATAGATGTTGGGAGTTGACTAATAAGTCGTATTTTGTTATCTTTCTAAAATTCTTTTATTCTTGGATGATGATTACTCTGTTGATATTTGAGGATTATTTATGGAAACCCCGTTGATTTGTGTTGAATTGAATGAAAATGGCTCAAAGGGTTAGATTGGGGCTACTCGTAGCCTCACGCACCATGTGATGCTCTGGGACCCATTTTCTGGGGAATTACATATGCCTAGAGCCATGTCATATTTCCAAGATACTCTCAGTTAAGCTATGAATCCTTAGACTTTAGACAGTCTTATGACTCAGGAAATCTCGATGATCTCATGAACTCAATTAGTTGTCACATATTAGTAGTATTCCATCAGTCAATGGAATTCAGTTACTCAGTCCATGTTTAGTTCAGTAAATCATGTTCAGTGTCTATTCAGATGGGAGTAGAAATTAGCATCGAGCAAACACAAGGATAAGAACTCACCTATTATATGAGGCTGTGATTCTTAGAAGCAATCCTTGCGTTCTAGAACTATGTATCCAACATAGGTTGAGACATCATAGCCTGCTATTTGAGGGTAAATAAGATGGATTAGCCTGATATATGATGTTTCCCACCGTTCTCACTAGATTTACCTGTTATATTAGGGTTACTCACATGTTATCCTTACCAGTGGTGCAGTATTGACACCCTTCCAATCAGGGCATAAATTGGACTCCAATTCAGCTATAATGCATCATTTGAGGCATGTCGGTTAGATGAATACCTCCGACAGTCTCAGTATCAGTCTCAGAATAAGAACTCAAATAATTCTTCAGATTTAAGGACTTTCAGATACATTCAACTCAGATATAGTACGGAACTCAGAAAGTTCTATCAGATTCAGGACTGTCAGATATAGTTACTCATGTTATCGGTTGTATTCAGATTCAGTAATCATGTTATCACAACATTAGTGTCAGTTGTTATGTCTCATGTATTTATTCTCATACTCATGATAGTTAGTTAGTTATTATTATTGTTCATGCATATGAACCCCATGCATTCAGCCTACCTCACATGCATACCAGTATATTCAAAGTAATGACGCATTTGTGCTATGGTGTCTTATACCATAGATTTAAAGACACGAGCTCCAAAGCAACTGTGGATTCCAGATATCCACAGACAGAGTTAGAAGTGAGTCCTCTTCTTTTGAGGACATAATTATTTCCTCATTTTCTCAGTAATTAATTTATTAGTTGGAATTAGTTGGGGACATGTCCCATCAACTCCTTACTCAGACATTTCAGTCTGTTAGAGGCTTTCTGGACTATCATGTTTTAGACTTCAGTATGTTCAGTTTTGTTTTGGGTATTCTATTACCCCACACAGATATTATATCATTCAGATCATGTTTAGTATTGAACCTTATGGCCTATCAGTTTATGTTTCCGCATTATAAAGTATTTTATGCAGTATACAGGTACAAATATCAGTCATAGGTTAGCTTGTGGTCCTTCGGTGTCATGAGCACCGTGTAGCATTTTGGGTACCATATTTGGGGCGTTACAAATCACAATGCATAGGTTTAGCATGGGAATTATATTAATTAAATAGTTATAGCATAACTTAAGAGGCATGGCATGATCTTGACACATGGAAACTAAGTACTTGATCATCATTCATAATATTGATCCATGATGTAGATTACAAGTTCCAAGAATTGATCCTAGTATGTGTTAAATTACATGATATTCATGATTAACCCTTCAATTTGCAAGTTGATTGTTGTAACCATGTTAACCCTAAGTGTTTATGATTTAATAAACCAAGTATTCTTCTTATGTGTTTGATAAATTATCTATGAGAATGAAATAATGCCATTATAGCATGCTAACATATATTCCCCATTCATGTACAAGTTAATGCATTACAAGTGTTTGATGGAATGTCTCTATGAATGAATTATAACCAAGTGAACATTGCTATGTTATTCAAGATTATGCTTTGCTTTACTTTTCACGCTATTGAGTCTTGGGGGTATTCAATACCCGATAATTTAGCTGTTTACCTAGAGACGGTATCAGTTACAGAATAGTATTAGTCATGTCATGATCAGTAGCATTATCAGTCTATTACAGAACTCAGTAGAATTAGTCAGTTACATAACGTAGGAAAACTCAATAATCTCAGTATCAGTCCAGTCCAGTCCAGTTCAGTATACTCAAATCATTGTCTTTCAGTTGGGAGTAGGATTCAGCACGGAGCAAGCCTTGGCATGGGGGCACACCCGTTAGTTAGGATTGGATCCTAGAAACAATCCCTAAGTTTCAAAGCTGCGTAACCAGTGTAGGTTATGAGATGTCACCCGTTACATAGGACTAACATACTCAGGGATCACCCATTAGTTTGGACTGACTCCACAACAGTTGTTAGTACCCTTGGCACGGTGCTAACACCCTTCTAATTGGGGTTATAGATTCGACCCGAACTCATTTATCTTCTCTTCTTTGGGGCATGTTGATTAGATGATTACCTCCCACATTTTCAGTTTAAGTCTTCAGTTCAGAACCCAGCTCAGTTTTATAGAAGCAGGACTTTTAAATACAGTCAATTAGTATTAGTTAATCAGTTATCAGAATTCAATATTTAGCTTTAGAAAAGCTCAGTTACAGTTTATATATATATGTATTTGGACAGATTGCATTCTCAGTATTAATAGTATTCTCAAATTTTCCATGTACTCTCATGTTTAGTTACTCTCATTTAGTCAGTTATATCCTCATGCATAATAACCTTTGCACTCAGACTTACCTCATTTAGCATACTAGTACATTTCCATGTACTGATCACATACCTATTTCTTGCGCTATGATATTTCATATCAGAGGTTTGGACGCTCAGATTCCCGACCATACGTAGTAGATTCAGATTCAGCCAGCAACAACATATTTATCATTGAGTCCTCATAATTTGAGGACATTCTTTTCTTTTATTATCTCAGTACACTCAATATTTTACTAGATGGAGTTAGTTGGGGGATTTTTCTATCAACTTCACTTTTAGATAGTTTCAACTAGAGGCTTTTCAGACTAGTTTCAGTTAGTATTCAGTTTTACAAATGTTATATTTTATCAGTATTTCAGATGTTTTGAACCTTATGGCATTTCATCCTATTTTTTGACATTAATTACAGTATTATTATTTAGTGCTTAGAACAGATATCAGTCATGGGTTAGCTTGTGCTCCTTCGGAATCGTAAGCAACGCGTGATGAGTACGGGATAGTCTTGGATCGTTACACAATATGAAGTAAATCAATAAGTAACTCACAATCATCAGTAGCAAACAAGTGAATGGAATGAAAATCCTTACATGGAAAAGATAATAGTGTCTTAATTACTTTATCTCCTTGTATTTAAAATATTTAGCAGAAGGTCCAAGTACAATAAGTTGTTAGACACTTAGAAAACACAAATTACTTGTGTACTCATTCACTAGTCAATACTTGTGTACTCATTCACTACTATGCATGACAATGTCAAGTACATCAATGAGTAACTCACAATCATCACTAGCAAACAAGTGAATGGAATGAAAATCCTTATATACAAAAGATAATAGTGTCTTAATTCCTTCATCTTCTTGTATTTAAAATATTTACCAGAAGGTCCAAGTACAATAAGTTGTTGGACACTTAGAAAACAGAACTTACCTGTGTACTCATTCACTAGTCAATAAAAGAGAGGAGATCAGAATCTTACCCATTCCAACAGTGGACCCATCCCATCTCATAAATTTTTTTTGGATGCTTAACCCAATTACCACCATGATAAAAATATATGGTAACATTTACCATTTTAATAATATACAAATATTCAAACATCATTATACTATAACAATCACTAAAATAAATAAAAAATAGACTCAAAATAAGCTCAAAATTGAGACCCAAACAGATACAAAATATACCTAAATAAAACCCCAAAAGACCCAAAATAGAAAAACAATAAATAGTTGATCATATATATAAATATTTCAAATTTGCAACTTGAATATCCAATAATTAGAAGTGGACCAAGTGAAACACCATTATTCATTAATAGTCTCAAAAACAAACCATATTTTAGCAAATTAGTTGGTTATATACACAAAGATTGCAAATTTACAACTCAAATATACAAATATCAGAAGTACACCAAGTCAAACATCACTATACAATAACAGTAACCAAAATAGTCCTAAACTAGATAAAAAAGAGGCTCAAAATAGACCCAAACAGATACAAAACATAGCTAAAATTAATGAAAAAAGACTCCAAATAAATCTAAAATAGAAGTACATAAAACAGTTAGTTATATACACAAAGATTGTAAATTTACAACGTGAATGTCCTAAAATTAGAACTACACCAGGTCAAACATCATTATACAACAACAATCACCAGAATAGACCCAAAATAGATCAAAAACAGACTCAAAATAGGCTTATAACAGACCCCAAATAGATACAAAACACACTTAAAATAAACCCATAAAAGACCCAAAAAAGAAGTACACAAAATAGTTGATCATATATCGAAAGATTGTAAATTTATAACTTAAATATCTAATAGTCAGAAGTAGACCAAGTTAATCATTGCTATTCATTAATAGTTACTAAAAAGATCTTGTTTCAATAAATCAGTTGGTTATTCGCACAAAGATTGCAAATTTACAACTTGAATATCCAAAAATCAAAAGTAAACCAAGTTAAACATCATTATACAATAACAATCACCAAAATAGACCCCATTTTAGTAAATCAGTTGGTTATACACACATTGATTACAGATCTACTACTTGAATATCCAAAAATCAGAAGTACACTAAGTTAAACATCATTATACAATAATATTTACCAAAATAGACCCCATTTCAACAAATTCTTTGGTTATATACAAAAAAATTGCAAATTTACTTGAAAATCCAAAAATCAGAAGCACACCAAGTCAACCATTATTATACAATAACAGTCACTAAAACAGATCCTATTTTAGAAATACAACTAATTATATACATAAAAATTATAAATTTACTACTTGAATATTCAATAATCAAATGTACATGAAAACTATGAAATTAAGAACAAAACAGAGAACAAAATAACAAATGTTGTCTATTATAGAGATTGTCAGCATAAGGAACAATAATTTCTGATAGATCCTTGATACAAAATAAATATAATCAAGGCATGAAAACTATGAATGTTTGAAATAATAAGAGAAAAAGGTAACAAATGTTGGCTATTCTTGAGATTGGTCAGCATAAGAAGCAATAATTCCTGAAACAAAATTCAGGCATAGAATGATCTGAACTGATTATGTCACACATGAATAACATTCTTGCAAGCATGCAGTAATTAAGTAATTTTCTTAGATAGTAGACTCTCCATGATAAGAACTGAAAACAAGTACAAACGCCAAAATAACACACAATAACAATCTAAAACTGGAACAATCACAAATGATGCAAAACCATAAACAAACTCATTCAAAAAACTTTTATTTTATAAAATTGGATACAGGCATATCTAACAATTGAATTCTCTTGCTAAATTTGTATTATTTTAGATTAATATCTAAATGTTCAAAAACTAACACGAAAAATACTTAGTATTAAGTTTTGATCTTTCTCATATTAATATGATGCAAAAATACATCTTAAAATATTGATCAAAGTTAAATATCACTTTCTCATAAATAAGACGTGACAAGTAAAAGTGAAAGAAGAAAGTAGATAAAAGGAAATTTATCCAATAATCAATTCATGATTGAAGAAAGTGTAGGTATATTCTAATGATAGAGGCAGTTCATGAAAGTGGTAGACATATTAGGATTCATAAATATATCAATACAGACTACAATCAAGAGAACTAATGGTAACATACTTAAATGTGAAGCCATAAGGAAAAGTCAGAGAATATTGGAGAAAAATAATAACTAATGTTAACAACAAGTTAATATTTTATCATAGATTTTTTTAGAGACCTGAGACAACAATAGAGAATAAAGGGAGCACTTCATAAAGACAAGTCTCAAACATATGAAAAAGATACCATTCTCCTATTTTATACAGAAAAAATGATGGGAGAGGCGGCATATTTATAAATAATCACACAAGAGAATGGAATATGATTTAACAATGTGTACAAATTTGAATATTTTTTAATTCCTTAAAAATAAAAGTCAATTCATGAAAAGAAGATAAAGAAATGAATAATGATGGTGACACTCTAAGCAAATCTACAAAAATCCATAACAAAGCTAAATTCTTGAAAAATGGGATATTTCTTTAACATAAACACACACAAATCCCAAGCATATATCTGAAAATGAAATCAAAGCAAGATCCTAAAAAATTCGTCAAAAATCCTAAAATCAACAAAATATAAACACACAAATCTCAGAAAACATGACATTTCATTAACATAGAAATGCACAAACCCCAAGCAAATATCTGAAAACAATATCAAAGTAGAACCTTAGAAAAAATACCAAAAATCCTAAAATCAATAATATGTAAGTGCACAAACCCCAAAATTGACAACTAGACCTAAAAATAGACTCAAAAATGATTTTCTAGAACTTTAGCTTCAACTAATAACAAACCAAAATAAGAAAATAATTAAATAAAAGATCGTAGATAGAGAAGAAATATACATGGAAAATCCTACTCGATTCTCAATGGTAGAAGGAGAAGAGTCTTAAAAGAACCAAGTTTTTTAGGAGTTTTTGTGTTAGTGAGAGTGAGAGTGTGAGAGAAAGAGAGAGTGAAGACGCGTGAATGTATTCACGTCTTGAAGGTTCTTTAATTAGGTTGGATTTGGGTTATTATTTGGGTGGGGTGTGGGCTAAATTAGAACTCAATTCAGGTGGGGCTGTGATTAACTAAACAGATTAAATTAAAAAAGGGCAAACAAATAGGAATTTTACATATGTTCTATCAGTAGTGAGCATAGTATATATATATATATATATATATATATATATATATATATATATATATATATACACCTTTTCATTAACGGAAAGGGTATATTTATACCTAAAGTATAAGAGGGGTATATCTGTACCATTTATCAAAGTTCAGGGATATATTTGTACCTTTTTTGAAATAAATAACATAATATTTTTTATTTTAAAATCAAGAATTAATTAATTGTTGTTTCCATATTTATACCCAGTCATAAATATGAAGAGATATTAATATAGCTCAAAAAGAGAAACATTAAATAAAGATGTGCAGTAATTAATGATAATTTAGTAAAATTCCACCTAGATAATGCTTTTCTTAAGGGGAGTGCAACTTAAAAATATCACAAGTAAATAAGAACAAAGGGAATACTACAGATTGATTAATTGAAATAGTATGGTAAAATTACTATGTCTATCATCATTTTCTTAATGGGTGTGTTAAATCAAAAAGTAATAAAAAATTTTGAATGGAGGGAGTGCTTGGATAAGATTAAGCTCAAATAAGTAAAAATAAGATAAAAGTTATAATTTAAAAATTTTAATAATTACTTTTGATTTTTAAGAAAAAAACCAATCCAATATCAGAGTAACTAATTTATATTAACTTCATTTCAATTTATTGATCTTACTTTTCTCTAATTCATTTTTTTAAAAAATGTATTTTGTTCGTCTAAATCTTTGATTTTAATTTCTCAATGTGTCATGTTTAATGTCACAAGATCAAAAGATATTTTGATATATTTTTACATATTTTTAATTTAGAATTAAAAAATTCAAAAATGTTTTTACTTGCTTAAATTTTATCTCAGATTAAAATCACAACGGAATAAGTATATGTTTAATAATATTTTAAAGGCTAAACACACACGAAGGCTCCTTATTGTGTTTTTCCATTTTGGAACCTCAATTAAGCCATCTTCCCATTGAACAATTAAGCTAAAATCAAATCGTACCTATTAAACACTAATACTGATGTGGTAATATGTGTATTAGACGTGTGAAGTTGCTTAAATCTATACAAAATTGGCCCAAAATATTGTGAATTAGTAAAAAATAAAATCATAATTAGTATTTTTTTTTAATTTTCTTCTTTTTATTCTTCCACCACCTCACTTCTCCACCACTGGTTTAAATTTTTTTGCTAACAACCTCCAAACACCATCTCATCCACCTTAAATCACAACCATCAACACCAAAATAGTGCACCAAAAACAAATGCCAATTGCCATGCATCGCCCCTCTTCCCTCTTTCATCCTTAACACTATAAACTAATTCGCTCACTCTATTCAACACCCCTCCATTAACGACCTTTATTTGTCCATTCACAATCAAATGCACCTACTCACTAAAATATCATGGATAAGTTCATTCATTTTTTCTTAAAAAGGAAACAACCTTTTCAAAGTTCTTTCACCAACAACAAATTTTTTATCAAAATTGTTATAAATTTTTTTATTAAAGATGGGTGAACCCAGTTATACAATCCAAATTTTTTCCGAATCTTTTGATGTCATCCTTATCGTGTTAGGGGTGATTGAAGATATCTTATTTTTATATAAAGGGTATCATGTGATGGTGATTGCACTTACATTTGATCAAGGTTCCTTGGAGGAGTTAAGGGAATGTGAGAAGGGGCTAAAAGGCCTTTTGAAAGGGACATGTGCCCTATATGCCTTGGAGGTGTGCCCGACCTACTCTAGTAGATTCTAGAGTGGGCTGCCTTACTTCGTTAATGCAAATGGATCACTTTTGGGTCCATTGTAATAATTTAAAACCTATAATATATATAGATTATCTTAGTATTTATCTCATTAGTTAGTTTTGATAATAAAAATATGAAAACTCTTGAGAGATTAAGTGCAAGCTTGAAAAAGATTTTGTTGAATCTTGTTTAAAAACGGTGGTTGAAAGGGCGTTTTTATTTTCTTGTGGCCAATATAAGAGATTATGTGCTTGTGGATAATCAAATTAGGGGTTTTGAGTTTTATGTACTCATTAGTTCCTATTTCTTTCAGTCTTCTTGTGTCAATCTATTTATCTATCATCTATCCTTTTATCTCTTTACTTTCCTGTATTTTCAATTTAGCTGTCTCTTTAGTTTGTATGTTTGTTTGTCATTTTCGTAGTTTGATCTTTATCATTTGGTATTAGATATGATTTTGATTTCAATCCTACAAAGACAATCTAAAGTCGTATAATCCTAAAAAATTGGAAAATCACAAAAAAATTTGAATGTTCACATTTTTGGTCTTAGGTCAAAATTTGCGTCTTATATTTTGGTGTTTTCTTGTGTTTATAGTGTTATATTCTCGTTCTTTAACACTATAGGAGTCCAAATATCATATTTTTGCAAAATCAGAGCGATATAGAACATCTAGCATTTTTGGAAGCTTGAGTTGAAGAAATTTGAACTAGGTTGCAAAGTTTGAAAATCTTGCTTAATAATTTGAGATAAAATATTTGGAATGAATTTATACAGTCAAAAATTGCTTCGATTCAAAATTTCATCACATTCCGAGCTGAGGTCAAGAAGTTGGCAATTTTTGTGTTCTTGAAAAGATTCAAATCTTCATGATGAATTTTCAGTAAAAAATGGTTCTTTGATCCTAAAAAGAGAATAAAAAGGTGTACAAAAGTGTTAGTACAAATAATATTTTGAATATCCAAAATAATATTCGAAGAAGTGGTCAAAGAGAGGACCATAACAAGTATAAATTGACAACTAAGAAGGGTTGGGTGGCTGATCTACACCCCATCTACCCTCAGTATGCATTTGAACTATTTCACCAGACCAAAATCGGCCCAAACTAGTGCCTTATGTGCCTGGTATGCTCCTTAGGTGCAATGGACCTACTCAAGTAGGCCAAAACAACCCCTCTTGCATTGGGCATGCGATTACGTTGTTCACAATCTATTTTTGTGGATAAAAAACACATTTCAAAGCTTGCTAATTCTCTTTAGTTTATATTACATTCATCTAGTTTCATTTCTTGATTCTTATTCAACTCTTCTTTGATTCTAAACACTAATTATCAACTAGTAGTCAACCTACATAATTGTGATTAGTGCTTGAGTCTGTTTCTTTCTTCATCCTATTTTTTGAGATTTTCTATTTTTTAATTCTTGTAGCTTCTTGATTCAAGTTCGTACATATTTTCTTTGTGTCTTTCAAATAAAAATCCATTCCGTCCATAAGTAGCAATTAACACCTTATGAACCATCAAAGTGTAAATAATTTCCAGAGAATAAAAGGTGTGTAAACATGAGTGATTATGAGCTTTAATCTTGCTAACACTAATGTTGTTGTAAGACCCCACAAAGTTTCTAGCTTAATTCAGTCCTTTAAGCTTGTCAAGGGGTCTAACACTTAGAATATATTAGCTAAGTATTCAGACTTTGTGCCATTTTAGACTTTGAAAGTGGGCAATCTTATTTTGAAACCTTTACTTCCATTAAATATTGACATTTGAGTTAATTCATGATTAGTAAGGTCAATAGATGTTTCTGGATAAGTTTTGGAATTTTCGGACCTCGTTTAGACCATGTTTGAGTTCCCAAAATAGTGGGTTGACACGATCTCGACTCGTTGCATTGATAGATAGTTTTCCCTCAGCTTCAGTACAATTCAAGTGAACCGATGCAAACTGGACGCGGCACGTTGGCTATCGCATCGATGCCAATGATGCGGTTTGTTGATCTACGCATTGATAACATTGTTTTTTGGTCATTAAAAGGCGCATCTTTGGGGGTTATTGGGTCTTTTTCCCACGTCCTTCAGCCCCCATAACACTAAATTAAACTCATTAAAGAGCAATTATACTCATTCATTCTCAAAATTGCTCAAGAACAAAACCCTAGGTGTTCATATTTCAAATCAAGAACTCAAAAAACACCACCAATTTTTCAGAATTCAAGCACTAAGGTATGTGAAGTGTTCATCCAAGGGTCCCTTCCACCCTTGGTGTCCAAGAAACCTTTTTAAACTTCTAGTATAATTGATTTTATGATTTCTTTGATGGGAATTAAAGTGTATTAATGACTGTTGTTGTAATTGGATTTCTGTCCCATGAATTAACATAGATTTTATGTAGAATAGATTATTATGTCTATAGTATCATGTCAATCCATGTTAAAGCTCTTGAATTGTGAAATTGCTAATGAAAAGTGTGTTGCTCACATGTTTTTTAATATTATGTGCATAGATTATGCCTTCCAAGTTTTTGATAAATTATTCATGTGAGTTAAATAGTGCAACATTATCATGTGTACAAGTCCATACCATGCAAGTCCATACCATCCTAAAGATATTTAATACACGACAATTTAGTTGTTTACTTAGAGCCAGTGTCAGTTACTAAGTAATCTCAATAGTGACTCAATCAATAGAACTCAGTCAGTTATAAAAACCCAGGAAATCTCAGATGTGTTCGTAATTCACTACAGTACTCATTTTAGACCTCAGTAGCACTCTGTGCTCAGTCAGTTAATAGAATTCAGTAGTATTCCATCAGTCCATGGAACTCAGTAAACTCATTTTAGTTCAGTCAAATAGTATTATCAGTAAAAATTCTGTCCAACCTAGTATAGACAAGAAATTAGTTCAGTGTCCATTCAGTTGGAAGTAGGATTCAACACTGAGTGAAACCAGAGATGGGGGCATTTATATCAATAGAGGGTTTGACCATTAGTATCAATCCTTGCATTACAAAACTATGTAGCCAGCGTATGTTAAGATATTTTCCTTTCAGATACTATGAGGGTTGATACATCTCATTTGAGTTTTCCTACCAATGAAGGTTGACAAAAGAGCTTACTGTCAGAGAGGGTTAACTCACAAATTTTCTATATCCATGGCACAGTATTAATACCCTTCCAACTGGGGTTATAGGTTGGAACCTAATCAGTTCAGAGAGAGTCATATTAGTTAGATGATTACCTCCCACGGTCTTAGTTTCAGTCTCAATCTTAGAATAGAACTATATTCAGTTCTATAAATTCAAGACTATTAGATATAGTCACTCAGCTTAGTACGAAACTCAGTATAGTTCCATAGAATCTAGACTGTTAGATATAGTTATTTAGTTATCAGTAATTCAAATCAGCTTACTTATATAACTGTTAATCAGTATTCAGACTTAGTATTCAGTATTATTATGATCTCTGTTATAGTATATGCATTCGTGCATGTACTTTTACTTAGCCATACTTATGTTATTTAGTTATTTTTGTTCATGCATATGAACCCATACATTTTAGCCTACCTCACTGAGCATACAGAATATTCAAAGTACTTATGCATGCTTTTCTCTTGTGCTATGATATCTGATATTATAGGTTTAGACACACGGGCTCTAGAGTATCCTTAGCAGTTCTGATTTTTAGCAATCAAAGTAGTGGTAAGTCATTATAGTTCGTGGACATGGTTCTTTTTAGTATTATTTTCAGTAGTTGGTGTTAGTTGGGGGCTTGTCCCATCAACTTGATAGTTCCGATAGTTTAAAGGCTTTTCACACTAGAGTATTTCCAGAAAATTATTCAGTTTTTCAGTATTGATTCTCAGTTTGGGTATTATGATACTTTATTCAGCATTTTTCAGTTTTATACAGTATTGAACCTTATGGCAAGCTTTTGCCTATTTCTGCATATTTACAGTATGATTATTCAGTTGTAACTGCAGGTACCAATCATGGGTTTGGCTATGGTCTTTTGGGATTATGAGCATCGTGTAGCATCCGAGGTATAGAGTCGGGGCATTACAAACTTAGTAATAGATCCTAAGGTTAACCAGTATTCTAGAAAGTCTTAAAGACGCATCTAGTAGAGTCTTGTAGATTGGTGTGTTGTGCGCCACACTTATGGACAGGAGGATACGAGGTTTTTTAGGAAAATTTTCCCTTCTTTCAGTATTCATATTGTACAAGTGAGCATGATCTTTAGTTAAACTCTCAGTCAAATCCTTTCTCTTCTGTTTACATAATATGCCTCCAAAAAGAACTAAGGGAAGAGGAATGGTAGACCAGTCAGAACCTCTACCTGTTCAGGTAGATCCCCTGGATGAGCACGTCTCTCATGTAAAATTCAGGGCTGCATTCACTGCTCTAGCCAATTCAATCGCAACAGAGAATGAACGACCAACTACTGTTCTGGCAAACCCAATGGCTAATTCTGCTACATCTAGGATTTAGGACTTCACCCAAAAGAATCCTCCCTTATTCTCAGGTTCTAAGTCTGAAGAGGATCTACAAGAGTTCATCGATCAGGTTTAGAAAGTCACAGATATCCTGGGAGTGACTTCTAGTGAGAGTGCTAAGTTAGCCATTTATCAGCTACAAGATGTAGCCCATAAGTGGTTTAAGTAGTGGAAGGTAGACAGGGGTGCAGATGCAGAGCCCATAGAACGGGAAGAGTTTGCTATGAACTTTTTAGATAGATTATTTCCCTTAGAGATGAAAGCAGCCAAGGTGTTAGAGTTAATTAATCTCAGGCAAGGAAGTATGAGTGTGAAAGAGTATTCCCTCAAGTTTACTTAGTTAGCCAGGTATGCTCCCCATGTAGTTGTAATGCCTCACGAAATTCTCTTCCAGTCTGAGCCTTAGAGCGTATTTGGTAAAGCAAAAAATTTGAGTCTAACTGTTTCAGAAATATGTTCCCAAGTATGAAATACTTTGAATCGTGTGGGAATCTATTTTATAATGAATTAATATCATAGAGGTCCCCTAACTCAAGGATGAGTTGAAAACTTTCCTATCATTCAAATTTTAGTGACCGTCAAAATTTGGGTCAACTTCAGTTGACGAAAACTCCTTGTATATATCGAATTAGAGGACCTACTATATATCAAATGAAATCTCTTTGAATTATATTTACAACGATACCAATTTCGTCAAAAACCAATGTCGGAGAAAAGAGTTATGCCTATTTTACTCCAGCATATCTGGCTAGGAAACTAATGATGATAATTGTGACAAGCCATCAGCCCGTGATGGCCTATCACCAATATCATAAGACCTGGGTAGATTTCTAACCGTGATGAAGACATTTTGTGATAATACGTCATGCTCGTGACGGTCTATCACTAATGTCGTCAACCTTAACCAGAAACTTAAAATTTCACCTTTTTATGATGATAATTCATGATGTCGTATCACCAACTTGACGGCTTGTCACAGATGTCGTCAACTATTTTCTTCTAGTAATTTAAGAACATTTTTGCAAGGGTATTTTGGTCATTTCCCACCTTTTGGAAGCCCTTATAAATATGATAACCCTTATTCAAATCCTAATTTCTCCATTTTTCTTCCAATTTCTTAATAGAGAATCTCTAGGGTTTCAATTCAAGAACCCTAAACTTCCAAAAATCATCCATAAATCTTCAAGATTTCTTCAATAATCAAGTTCCTCATAGCGTGGGCTTTAAGAATTATTTATTACAAGTGCGGATAGAGTCTCAAGCATTAGAATTCATTCAATTTCAAAGATTAAGGATGTAGATGTTGATTCTTGGGTCCCTTTCATCCAAGAAACTTAAGAACCCTTTTCAAAACTCAAAGATTTTTATGTTTATGAGTTGTTAATGATTTTTATGAGTTGAAATTGATGTTACATGTGTTGTTGAGTTTTGATTTATGTGTGTTTACAAGATTCATGATCCTTGACACTAGTAGGTGGAATCCATGTGATATTTGTGATGAATCTTCCTTATGTTGCTTTCTATGTGATTGTTCATGTCGAATGGGTGTAGAAATAGTTGAATAAGTGAAGCATGTTCCCTCTAGGTTTGATAAAGAGCTTAGGTGAAGCATAAGGGCCATTGTAACATGTTGAAGATGAAACCCCAAATTGTGAGTTAGTTTATGCATGCCTAGTGTTTGATAAAATGCCCAAGTGAATGAATTATTCCATGATAGTATAAAGTTTCGTCAAGCTATGTGATATCCAAACACATGCCAAGATTGATATGGGTATGAACTAATTGAGGTTAAACCTTGTTTAATGGAGTACAATCTAGTAGTATATTTCCCCTACGTTATTATATGATTATGATTCTGAGATGCTTAAAGTGACCCCTCAGTGACTGTGAAAATGCTTTAATGATTATGATGATCCTTAATGATTATGAGATGAATGAATGATTGTGATGAAGATGATGAATGAATGATTGTGATGTTGATGATGAATGAATAGTTGTGATGATGATGATGAATAAATGATTGTGATAATGGTGATGGATAAATAGTTGTGATAATGCAGTAATGATTTGATTATTCTTTACTTTTATGTTATCGAGTCCTGAGGGTATTTATACCTGATAATAGAGCTGATGTCTAGATACCGTGTCATTTTCTCAATAATTTCAGTCGAGCCATGATTCTCAGAACTCAGTGAACTACTGAAATCTGTATCCTCAGACAAGTGCAAAACTTAAGAAAGCTCAATAATCTCAGTTATCTCGGTAATGTCTGTATCTCTAGTAATCTATCCTCAGCCCTGTAAATAGCTCAGATTTAATAGTATTCAAGTGATTCAATTATAATCTCAGAAGCAATTTAAGTAATCTATTCAAGCTTTTATCGTCAGTTAGATACCATAATTTGATACCTTTCCCGTCAGATACAGAACTAAGTAATCTCAGCGTAAATCAGTCAGATCTTTTGAGAAACATGATCAGTATCAGATTCAGTTTAGTTGTGTTTAGTTGAGAATTCAGTTCAGAGTCTTTCAGTTAGGAGTAGAAGATAACACTGAGCAAGGAAAGGGATGGGGGCTCTTCCTTCAGAGAGGCCGAGTAGCTAGGAGAAATCCTTGAACTCTAGAACTATTTAGCCACCGCAGGATGTAGGAGTACCCGTATGTAGAGGCTATCACCATCAGAGAGGTTTGACTATTATATTGCCTCAGGCTGACTTCCTGCGAGGGTCATCCCATCAGAGAGGATTAACTAGAGAGGTCTTTACCCGTGGCACAGTATTGACACCCTTCCATCTGGGTTTATAGGTTGGAACTCACCTGTGGTAGTTTGTGGCATGGCGGTTAAATAACTATTTCCACAGTTGCAGTTTCAGTATCAATTTTAAAAAATTAGGACTGTGTGGTACAGTCGTCTATCTCAATGAGGAATTTAGATAGTTTCATTGATTCATGGACCATCCTGTCAAATAGGCTTGGTGTCATATACAAATACTTATTTTCATATCTAGAGATCTCCCGTTAGATATGCTTGATCTCAGTCTCAGATTCTGTTAAGTATTCTTATCATCATATCTAGAGATCTCCCGTCAGATAGGCTTGACTCCATCTCAGATTTTGTTGAGTATTCTTGTTGTTAGATTTGGACATGATCATACTTTTTATCATTGCTAATCGCTTCCAGAGTAATCCGTTAGAAAACTTGATCTCTAATCATGTTAGTCAAAAGTAGTAAGCTCAAAATTCAGTCCTTGATGTGAGTACGTCCAGACTCTCAGTTATTAGTATCAGATGAGTCGGTGATTTAGTATCGCAGTGTCAGTATTGAGTTCAGTCTACAGTAAAATGGTATTCGAGTTTTAGTAACTAGAGTTGCGATGATTGTGTTCATGGTATATTCATTCATATATGTGTTCTCATGCAGCATCTTCATTTTATTCAGTTTAGATATTATGCATGCATGAGCCCTTGCATTAGCCTACCTCGTCTACATACTCTGTGCATTCTTGTACTGACATATTTACGCTATGGTGTTTTATTTGACACCATAGGTTCAGAGGCACAGGATCCAGAGTATCCTCAGCAGTTCAGTCCCAGTCAGCAGTAGTAGTGAGTCCTCTTCTTTCAAGGATGAATTTTAGTTTACTATTATTGCTTCAGTCTTTGGTTATTTCCAGTTGATGGAGTTAGTTGGGGACCTGTCCCATCAACTCCACAGTTCAGACCGTTTAGAGGCTTTTCAGACGAATGTATTAGTATTCAGTTTTCTGTATTATGAGTATTCATAGATGTGTTGAACCTTATGTCTAGTTTCTACATTTATTTTAGATATTATGCAGTGTACAGTTACAGATATCAGTAAAGGGTTAGCTTGTGGTCCTTCGGGGTCTTAAGCACTGTGTGACATCTCGGGATAGGATCTCGAGGCGTTACAGTAGTAACAGACAATAAATCTAAAATGAGCAAGTTTGTGTCTGGGGTATCTGGTAGAGTTGTTATGGAGTGCAGGACTGCAATGTGGATTAGGGAGATAGACATATCTAGGCTTATGGTCCATGCTCAGCAGGTTGAGGAACATAAACTTAAGAAGAAGGAGAGAGAAAATAAGAGAGCTAGAATGGGTAGCTTTATTTTTGCCCAGCCAAGGTCAGAGGGTGGTAATCGTTCTCAGTTTAGTCAAAAGTTTTCAGAACCAGTTCCATCTTCAGCTAGTACACCAGTACTAAGGTCTAGGAATGACAGTTATAATGGGGTGCTAGGCTCTAAAATCCAGAGTAGTGTAAGAGGTGTTCGTACTAATCCTCTTTGCGAAGAATGTGGTAAGAATCATTAGGGTATGTGTAGAGCCGGGAGTGATGTGTGTTTTGGATATAGTGAGTTAGGTCACAGAGTCTGAGACTGTCCTAAGGCTGGTCTACGAAGTCAGCATAGTCGTCCTTCATCTCAATCCGGTGATGCGAATCTACAGGGTGCCACTTCAAGTGCCGCTAGTGGGTAGCACCCAAATAGGCTTTATGTACTTCTATCCATGAAATATCAGGAAAGTTCCCCTGATGTGGTCACGAGTACATTATAGACCTCCCATTTACATGTTTATGTCTCATCAGATCCAGGAGTTTTTCTGTCTTTTGTAACTCTTTGCATAGCAGGTAAATTTAAAGTCAGACGAAATATTAACAAAACCTTTCTCAGCCTCCACCCAAGTGGGTCAGTCTATCATAGCCCAACGGGTATACAGGAACTGTCTAGTTATGATATCTCAGGAAGTCAAGCTTCCAGATTTCAGTAGTAATATTAGTATGTGTAGAAAAATAATGGGTGGGAATGATTCCCAACCTATTTTTACCTCAGTTAAAAGTTTTGTACTTCAGTCATCACGATACCTACGCATGCTTTACGTCTTAGCCCTATGAACACAACTTATATTCACGCACTTTCCATAGAATTATATGCATTTCTAGTTCTTAGTACAAGGAGTACCAGTTCACTCAGTAGTACAAATCATGTTCCATGAACACGGAAGCTCAAAACTCAGGTCATGTAGGTCATGACTTTTACACTCATGCCTTACATTATGTTCAATCCCAGTTACCATCTAAATCATAATCTCAGCCACATCTTTGTTATAGTGCCAGTCTCAGTCTAGTAATCAGATCAGTAACTCAGTTTAGTTTTAGTTTTACTTCACCATAGCGTACAGTTATCAGTTATTCAGTTATTAGTTTTTCAGTACCTCAGTTTATAGACTATTTCAGAATTAGGTTATACATTGGTCTTGCATCCTCAAATAATACATTTTTTTATGCATTCATGCTCAGTTATCTCATGTTACTCAGTCAGTCCCTTCCTCATATGTATAATACTCTACAGTTTCAGTCCAGTTATTCAGACTAAGTATAGTTTAGTCTTGCAGACCCAGTACACAACTATCAGTCTTGTAGTTAATCAGATAAGTTAGTATGCTTATGCATTTGTGCACAACACCCATGCAAATATTTTTTAATAGTCCTAAGTGAAGTGTCATACTAAGGTAGAGAGTATCGTTTAGAGAGTATTCAAGGGATATGTCTAATTTAAAAAAAAACATTTAGTTGTAGTGCATAAGTGTTAGTCACTATATCTTAGATTATGATTCTTAGGCCTTGCCTCATATTATAGAATTCTATCCACGTTGTGATGTCTTATTTAGAAAATTCCTAGCTTTCCTTGCTCCCTAAAGTGCTGGCAACTAAAAAAAAAAGTGTTAGAGAGAAGCTCTAGTTGAGAATAGGTTTTTAGTATAAGTTAGTCCATAAAGCCAGTAATTTAGTTTAGCAGCCAGATAGATAAATTCGTGTGGTGTGATTTTCCATCTTTCCATCTAGTCGCACTATCCAAAGTCTCATGAATATAACTATTCTAAGATAGACCAACCAGGAAGTTATGTGTTCAGCTCAGTTCATGTATCATGTCACAATTTCAGGCCTCAGATATTCAGTCACGATTTAGTTTGTAGGTGTCTTACGCATCAACCCAGTTTTCCTCAGTATCTCAGCCAAGTTAGTATTCTTCAGGGGACATAAAGTCCCAAGGGGGAGATGTACTATAACCCCAAGCTTTTATGTCGTAAACCTCCTAGTTCTCTTCATAAAATAAATCTAGTTTGGAGTAGTGGGTACTTGTAAGTTGACCCTCAAGTTCCAATCTCAGCTGTTGGCCATATTTTTAAAGGGGGCTCAATTCAGTTCACAATATTCAGTTCATGTATCACGTCCCAGTCTCAGTCCTGTTCTCATGTTCCCGTTCATAAGTACTCAGAACATAATCTTGGGTTCAATAGTATTTTTTAGTTTAAGTAATAGTTTTTCCTTAAACTTACCCAGTTCCATGTCTAGATTACCTTTACAAGCTTGGTATCAGTTACCATTGCATATTCAGTCATAAGTTCATGAGTCAGTTCAGTCATGTATTCATGCATCAGATATGCATGTTCAGTATGAGAAACTTAGCTAACCAGTAATCCCAGTCATGCATTCATGAATCAACTCAGTTGTGTACTCATGGATCAGATATATATGTTCAGTATGAATTTCAGTATGTCAAAAATATCAGTCAAGTAATCATGTTTCAGGTGTTCATATCCTATCGGTAAGTTCAATCTACAAGTATTCCCAGCTTATTCAGTCTCATTCGAGAATGAATGTTCCTAAGGGGGGAGATATTATAAGACCCTATAAAAATTTCTATCTTAATTCAGTCCTTTAAGTTTGTTAAGGGGTCCCAGACTTAGAATATATTAGCTAAGTATTCATACTTAGTCTAATTTTAGCCTCCGAAAGTTGGTAATCTTATTTCAAGACATTTATATCCATTAAATGCTGATATTTGAGTTAATTCATGATCAGGAAGGCCAATAGATGTTCCCAAACAATTTTTGGAATTTTCAAACCTCGTTTAGACCATATTTGAGTGCCTAAAATAGTGGGTTGATGCGATCTCTATGCGTCACGTCCACCATTGCATTGATAGATAGTTTTCACTCAGCTTCAGTGCAATTCCAGTGAATCAACATAGACTCGATGTGGCACATTGGCCATTGTATCGATGCCAATGATGTGGTGTGTCGATCTGCGCATCGATAACATGGGTTTTCAGTCATTAAAATCCACGTCTTTGGGGTAATTGGGTCTTTTCCCCATATCCTTGAGCCCCCATAACACAAAATTAAACCCTTTGAAGAGATATTATACTCATTCATTCTCAAAATTTCTCAGGAACCAAACCTTAGGTATTCAAATTTCAAATCAAGAACTCAAGAACACACCACCAATTTTTCAGAATTCAGGCACTAAGGTATGTGAAGTGTTCATCCAAGGGTCCCTTCCACCCTTTGGAGTCCAAGAAACCTTTTTAAACTTCTAGTATGATTGATTTCATGATTTTTTTTGATTGGAATTAAAGTGTATCCATAACTATTATTGTAAATGGATTTCTGTCTCATAAATTAACACAGATTTATGTGGAATAGATTATCATGTGTATAGTATCATGTCAATCCGTGTTAAAGCTCTTAAATTGTGAAATTGCTAATGAAATTGTGTTGCTCACATGTTGTTTAATATTATATGCTTAGATTATGCCTTCCAAGTGTTTGATAAATTATTCATGTGAGTTAAATAGTGGAATATTATCATGTTAGAATGTATACAAGTCCATGCCATGCAAGTGTTTGATAAAATGCCTCTATAGATGCATTATGAACAAGTGTGCACTTTTATGCTATGTAAAGACATATAATGCTTTACTTTTTATGCTATCGAGTCCTGGGGGTATTTAATACCCGATAATTTAGCTGTTTACTTAGAGCCACTGTCAGTTACAAAGTAATATCAGTAGTGACTCGATCATTAGAACTCATCCAGTTTTTCAGAAACCTAGGAAATCTCGGTAGTGTTCATAATTCAGTCATAGTACTCAGTTTAGACCTCAGTAGCAATCTTTGCTTAGTATGTTAATAAAATTCAGTAGTATTTTGTTATTCCATGGAACTCAGTGAACTCAGTTCAGTTCAATCAAACAGTAATATCAGTAATAATTCAGTCAAGCCTAGTACAGACTAGAAATCAGTTCAGTATCCATTCAGTTAGTAGTAGGATTCATTACCGAGCGGCCCCAGGGATGTAGGCATTCCTGTCAACAAAGGGTTTGACCCATTGTAGCAATCCCTACGTTACAAAACTACATAGCCAGCATAGGTTGAGATATCTTCCTGCCAGATACTATAAGAGTTGGTACATCTCATTTGAGTTTTCCTACTAGCAAGGGTTGACGGAAGAGCTTCCTGTCAGAGAGGGTTAGCTCACACCTTGTCTCTACCTATAGCACGGTATTGACACCCTTATAATTAGGGTTATAAGTTGGACCCTAATCAGTTCAGAGAGGGGCATGTTGGTTAGATGATTACCTCCTATAGTCTCAGTTTCAGTCTCAGTCTCAGAATAGAACTCAGATAAGTTCTATATTCACTCAACTTGGTATGAAACTCAGTATAGTTCGGCAGAACTTGGACTGTTAGATACAGTCATTTAGTTATCAGTAATTCAGTATCAACATACTTAGATAATAGTTAATCAGTATTCAGACTCAATATTCAGTATTATCACGATCTCAGTTATAGTATACATATTCATGCATGTACTCTTACTCAGCCATACTCATGTTATTCAGTTATTATTGTTCATGCATATGAACCCATGCATTTCACCCTACTTCACTGAACATATCAGTACATTCAAAGTACTGGCGTATTCTTTTCTTTTTCGCTATGATGTCTTATATCATAGGTCCAGATGTAGGGGCTCCAGAGAACCCTTAGCAGTTTAGATTTTCCACAATCAGAGTAGTAATGAGTCCTCATAGTTCGAGGACATGGTTTTTTTCTGTATTATTTTAAGTACTCGGATTTAGTTAGGGGCTTGTCCCATCAACACTATTGTTCAGACAGTTTAGAGGCTTTTTAGACAAGAGTATTTTCAGACAGTTGTTCAATTTTTAGTATTGATTCTTAGTTTGGGTATTATGATACCTTATTCATCATTTTAGTATTATACAACATTGAACCTAATGGCAAACTTTCGCCTATTTCTGCATATTTTCAGTATTATTATTCAGTTGTTACAGTAGGTACCAATCATGGGTTAGCTTGTAGTCCTTTGGAATTATGAGCACCGTGTAGCATCCGGGGTATAGACTCGGGGCTTTACATTTGTGTCATCTTTGTTGAGTGTTTCGTTTCTAGGTGTAATGTCTCCGAAAGGCAAAACATCAGTAATCATGGATAATAACACTCCAAATGCTATGTTAATGTACCTTGAAGCTCTTTATTGTGAAGTTGATTCTTTGAGTGCTAAGTCAGGATCACGTGACACTAAGATGGGATCAAATGAAGCAAAATATCTAATATTGGTGGGAGGATGTATAACATAGAAGAGTCCCTTGACTCCGTTGAGTAAATTAAAGACTCCCCAACCCATAGACTAAACTTGATGATCCCAAAAGGGGATGATGACCAATTAGAGTTATATTGGAGTCAGTCTTATTCACTAAGGCACATAGTGTGGGGACCTTTGAAAGAGGAACTTGACAAAAATGAAAACCTATGTCACATAACGTTTGAGATAATGGAAGATATGTGTTCCTTGGCCATTAATGGGAAGAAAAACATTAATGTCGTATCTTGTATACTTTCTTATCGAATAGAACTTCCTACACAAAGACCTCCCAAACCTTACAAACTCAAATGTTTAGAGAATGAACCAATAGAAGTGACTAAGCAAGTAATCATTGATTTTAAAGTTGGCAAGTATCAAGATAAAGTACAATATGATGTAATGCCCTTGAGATCTTGTCATATGTTGCTTGGTAAGCCTTGGAAAGATGAAAGACAATTCAATATCGAGATAATTCTAATAAATATGTACTTGTATTTGGAGGACAAAAACACTTTATTGAGCCTACGATATCCGAGCAAGTGAGTAAGGAATATGAGATCATGAGAGGTTCCAAGAAGTAATGAAGAAGGAGGAAATTGAGAAGAGGGAAAGGGAATTATCCCTTGAACAAGGAAAGAAATACATGGATCTAATACAAGAAAAGTTGACTAACAATGATGAGCCAAGTGGTTTCTTGAAAGTTGTGAACAAGGAACACTTAAATATGGGACTTATCAACACAAATCCCTTGTTACCCACTAACCATAATACTAGCATTTTACCTAGTATAAATCTTTCTTTTGTGCATGTTAAAGAACATACACTTCCAAAGGAGGATCCAAGAATAGTTCCTCATAAATAAATACTTGATGATCTAATGGTGTTCTTGGCTAAGTCAAACTTCATGAAGAGTGATGAATAGATGACCCAAAGGAATAGACTTGACATACTACCTTGTGATGAGAGCTTCCCAAAGGAAAAAATTAGCTTCCATGTTGAAAATGAAGGTCAAGACCATATTTCTTGTGAGATACAAGGTAACAATATTATTACTTACACGTTTATAAACTTAGAATATCATAATATGGCTAGTAGCCAAGTGAGTGTAGTTGGTGGTTTGCCTAAAAAGGATTTGCATTAATATTCCCTTTGTGATATTCTTGGTATTTATAAGATGCATTATTATCAAGTTCATTTTATAAGTGCAAAATCACGAGTTGATCCTATAGATGATTGAATTTATTCTTCTAGTGAGATAAATTTGTATTCATCTAGTGTTAGCACTTGTGACTTGAATAAGGTCCCATTGCCAAGTGATGAGAGTAGTCGCACATTAGTTAACCCTTGTGAAAATCAAAGTGAGTCTTTGTTGGCATCTGAGTGTCATACTGGTGCCTTTTTCCTAGTGAGAAATTATCTTAAGGATGCTAGAACTTACTTTAAAATGCAAACCTATCTTTGTACATGAGGTATTTTTGATATTTTCACTTTCTATCACGTGGGAAATTGAGTTAGCTTTCTAATGGTACAAATTTTGTCCAAATCCGACATCAGACGAGGAAGTTATGGACGTTTTAGTTTGAAATGTCGGAAACGCCTAGGTATGACAGACAAGTAGACGGACAACCACATAAGTGATGAACCGCCACTTTGACCATCACAGCCAAGGAAGTTGATCCACGTACTGGATAAGGACTGATAAACGAGTTGATGGATCGTCAAAGTTGTGACGGACCATCATCCAGGACGTTAACTCATATCCAGTGAACCCCATTTCTGGTCCACGTCTAACGGGCTAAGTGATGGACCGTAAAGTGTCTGAAGGATAGTCATTCGGACCATCATATGCCATGTTCAGTTTATTTCTAGGTCATGTTAATAGGGGTATTTTGGTCACTTATCACTCACCTACATATACCCAGATAAGTCCAAATTCAGCCATTATGCTCATTGTTATTTCACAAAAAAAAACTAGGGTTTCTTTCTAAATTTACTGCATAAGAACAAGACAGCATCTTCTTCAAGAATCAAAGGATTTCAAATCCTTCAAGTTCAAAAAACATCAAGAACCTTGAGTCAGGTATGCGTAGTGTTCATCTATGGACCCCTTTCATTCATAGAGTTCAAAAACCATGCTTTTAAATGAGAAACTTTGATTTCCTTATTGTTATGTGATGTTGTTCATGTTAATGATCATTTTGTAAGCTTCAAGATATTAATTTAAGTTGACTTCCATGATGTATGCATTGTTGTAGTTAAAACCCATGAATTTGGGTGGTTCAACAAGATTAAAATTGTTGAGAAAACCTATGCCCCAAAGTGTGCATGCAAGGTGTTTGATAAAGTGCCTAGAATGCTAAAAATCATGTCCCCATGACCCCATAGTATTTAATTGACAAGCTATGTCAACTCTTAAGATGATTTCACATGAACTCCCATGCTATTGATATGTGTTTCTAGTATGATTATGCAATGAACATGATATTAAGGTTGTGCAAGTACTTCCATGTGACATGAAATCCTTTCCATGCAATACATTGTTGATAACCATGCTTAGTATGAAATTCCTTATGGACGATATTATGAATTGTGGACTCAAGTCTTGTGATCAAGTCATGTCATGTGTGTCAGTTTCCTTCCATCGAGTCTTGGGGGTATTCATACACGAAAAATATAGTTGTGTGCCTAGAGCCAAGTCACATTACCCCGATAATCTCAGTCAAGCCATGATCTATAGAACTCAGTCAGTCATGTGACTCAGGAAACCTTTGAAATCTCATGATCTCAGTAAAATCTCAGATAGTAGTGCTATTCTTTCAGCCAATAAAAGTTAGTTACTCAGTCCATGTACAGTCAGTTAAATTATGTTTAGTCTCTTCAGATGGGGGTAGAAGTTAGTATTGAGTGAACCCAAGGATGGGAACTCACCTGCTAGTTTAGGGTTTGATTCTTAGAAGTCATCCTTGTGTTCCAGAACTACGTAGCCAGTGTAGGTTGAGATATCTTAATCTATCAGACTAGGGTTGATGAGATGGCTTAACCTGTCAGTTTAGGGTTCCCACAGTTCTCATTTGAGTACCTTCCAGATGAGGGTCACTCACAACTGTCCTTACCAGTGGTGCGGTATTGACACCTCTCCAGTTGAGGCAGAGATTGGACCCGAACATTGCTATATGCATTATTGGGGCATGTCGGTTAAACAACTACCTCCCAAAGTTTCAGACTCAGTCTCTGTAAAAGAACTCAGACAGTTCTTCAGATACCAGTATACCAGGACTGCCAGATATAGTCATATTCAGTTATAGTATGGAACTCAGATAGTTCCATCAGATATAAGACTGTCAGACACAGTCACCAATGTATCCAGAAATACAGTATCAATCATGATCAGTTATCAGTAAAACATGTATTACCATACGGATTTAGCTATCACGCATTCGCGATCTTAGTTCCTATGTATATATGTTTATACTCTCACATTCATATCTGTCAATTAGTTAGCATTGTTCATGCATGTAACCCTATTTATGTTCTGCCTACGTCAATCATATACTTAGTACTCTAGTTGTACTAACGCGTTCGTGCTATGGTGCTTTCTCTTTATGTTACACCATTGGTTCAGAGACATAAGTTCCAGGCCTGCAGTAGCAGTCGCATTCCAGTATACAGAGTTGCAGTTAGTCCTCTTCATTTGAGGATGATATGATTTGATTTATTTATTTATTATTTCAGTTAGCTATCGGTTTACAGAGTTAGTTGGAGACATGTTCCTTCAACTCTTTATTCAAACAGTGTTTATAGGATTTAGATTTAGTTTAGATTTGATTCAATTTTCAGTCATTTTGGGTATCTTTCACCCATATGGATGTTATTTTACCAGATTCTTTATTCAGTTGAACCTTATGGCCTACATGTTTATGTTTTCTGAATTATTATTATATATTGCAGTGTACAGGTGCAAATATCAGTCATGGGTTAGATTGTGGTCCTTCGAGGTAATAAGCACCATGTAGCATTCTAGTTTAGAAAATCAGGGCATTACAAACTTGGTATCAGAGCCTAAGGTTCAACAGAGTCCTAGGAAGTCTTAAAGCCGTATCTAGTATAGTCTTGTACATATATGTGTTGCATGCCACATTGATGTACAGGAGGCTATGAGATGTTTTAGGAACAGTTTCCTTTCTTTCAGTATTCATGTTCTTCTCTTATTTTAGAATATGCCTCCAAAGAGAAAAATCCAGCCAGTTCCTCAGGCCGAAAACCCTTTGGGCAAGCATGTTTCTTATGTGGAGTTTAGAGCTGCATTCACAACACTTGATCATTCCATGGCTGCCCAAAATTAACGGCCAGCTATTATTCTAGCCAATCCAGTAGCCAACTCAGCTGTAGCTAGAATTCAGGACTTCACCTGAATGAACCCTCCATCTTTCTTTGGGTGTAAGTCTGATTAAGACCCTCAAGAATTTATTGACCAAGTCTAAAAGGTCATTGACATAATGGGATTTAATTTTGTTCAGAGTGCCAAGTTAGCCGCATACCAGTTACAGGATGTTGCTCACACTTTGTACAAACAGTAGAAGTCTGAGAGGTTAGAGGATGCAGGTCCTATAGAGTGGGAGGAATTTGCCATGGTTTTCTTAGATAGATTCTTTCCCTAAGAGCTGAGGGAGGCTAAAGTTCTTGAGTTTATCAACCACAAGCAGGGAAATATGATGGTTAGGGAGTATTCTCTCAGATTTACTCAGCTAGCCAGATATGACCCTCATGTGGTTGTAGACAACAGGGCTAAGATGAGAAAGTTTGTGTCAGGAGTGAATGATAGCATGGTAAATGAGTGTAGATCTACAATGCTGAAGAGTGATATGACTTTAGCCAGGCTCATGACCCATGCTCAACAAATAGAGGAGAAAAAGGTTAGGGCTAGGGAGAGGCAGAATAAGAGAGCAAGATCAGGCAGTTTCAATTTTGCTCAACCCAAATCAGAGGCAGAAAATTGTTCCCAGTTTCATCCTAAGTCATCAGCTCCAGTTTAGTCTTCCCAGTGCTCCAGCTCCTAAGTTCAAAGATAGAGCACCCGACTCTAAATATTAGGGTAGTGTCAACAATGCCCAAAATAATCCCCTATGTCAAACTTGTGGTAAGAACGCCAGGGTTTTGATAGAGCTGGTAGTGATATTTATTTTGGATGTGGAAAGCTAGGCCACAGAGTTAGAGATTGTCCTTAGTCTAGTTATCAAGGTCAGAAAAATCATTCCACAGCTCAGTCCGATCGCCCAAACCAGCAGGGCACCACTTCCAGCGCTACTAGTGGGAAACGGCTAACCAGAATCTATGCTCTCCAGACTCGATAGGATCAGGAAAATTCTCCTGATGTCGTTACTGGTACATTATAGGTTTTGCATGTTCATGTTCATTCTTTGCTTGATACAGGTGCATCCTTTTCTTTTCTCACTCCATACATAGCAGGCAATTTTGGAAGTAGTCCCAAAATTTTAGCAAAGCCCTTTTCAGTCTCTACCCCAGTGGGTAAAACCATCATAGCCCAGCGGGTAAACAGGAACTACCCGATCATGATATTTTAGAAATCCACGTTAGCAGATTTCGTTGAATTAGAGATGACTGATTTGATGTCATTCTCGGCATGGATTATCTTCATTCCTGCTATGCCACATTCAACTGCAGGACCCGAATATTTCAATTTCATTTCCCAAATGAGCTCGTCCTACAGTGGAAGGGTAGTATTTCATCTTTCAGGGGTCGGCTTATTTTTTACCTTTGGGCAAGGAAAATGATTTCAAAGGAGTTAGTGTATCATCTCGTGCATATTAAAAAGTCCAGTTTTGAATCTCCTAGTCTCAAATCAATTCCAGTGGTTAATGAATATTCAGATGTCTTTCCCAAAGATCTTCCGGTCATTCCTCTTGAAAGAGATATAGACTTCGGTATAGACCTTCTCCCAGATACTCAGCCTATCTCTATTTCGCCATACAGAATGACACCACTAGAACTCAAAGAACTGAAAGATCAGTTGAAGGATCTCTTAGATAAGGGATTCATCAGGCCCAGTATATCCTTATGGGGTATACCAGTCTTATTCATGCGCAAGAAAGACGGTTCTCTCAGGATGTGTATAGATTACCGTCAGCTTAACAAAGTTACGGTCAAGAATAGGTATCCGCTTTCTAGAATTGATGACTTATTTGACCAACTTTAGGGTGCCAGTTATTTCTCCAAGATAGACCTTAGATCAGGCTATCACCAGATTAAAGTTAGGGAATATGACATCCCGAAGACAACTTTCCATACTCAGTATGGTCACTTTGAATTTCGAGTTATGTCTTTTGGTCTTACCAATGCCCCTGCAGCCTTTATGGACTTGATGAATCGGTTGTTCAAGCAGTACTTGGATGGAGCATGATCATTCAGACCATCTCAGGATTGTTATTCAGACTCTCAGAGATCATCAGTTGTTCGCCAAGTTCAGTAAGTACGAATTTTGGCTAAGATTAGTATCATTCCTTGGACATATTATTTCTGGTGATATATTTAGAGTAGATCCTCAGAAGACTGAAGCGGTAAAAAACTGGCCTCGCCCTATCTCTCAATCAGATATCAAGAGTTTCTTGGGTTTGGATGGCTATTACAGATGCTTTATCAAGGGATTTTCTTCTATTACATCTCCTATGTCTAGATTGACTCAGAAGAAGGTTAAGTTTCAGTGGTAAGATTCTTGCAAGAAAAGTTTTCAAGAGTTGAAGATTCGACTCACCTCATCCCCAGTTCTAACTCTTACAAATGGTTCAGACAATTTTGTAGTCTATTGTGATGTGTCTAGAGTGGGTTTAGGTTTTATCCTCATGTAGCGTGGTAAGGTAATAGCCTACATCTCCAGACAGCTAAATCCATATGAGAAAAATTAGCCTACTCATGATCTTGAGTTAGCAGCCGTAGTATTTTCCTTAAAGTTTTGGAGGCATTATTTATTCGGAGCTCATTTAGATGTCTTCAAAGATCGTAAGAGTCTCCAGTATTTCTTTTCTCAAAAAGATCTCAATCTTCATCAGAGAAGGTGGTTAGAGCTCTTGAAGGATTATGACATGAGTGTTCTTTATCACCCGGGCAAGGTTAACGTTGTGGCCGACGCTCTTAGTAGACTCTCCATGGGTAGTATTTCTCACATAGAGGATGGTAAAAAGAGGATAGCCCAGGAAATTTATTAGCTTTCCAGACTAGCATTTGCTTAGTCAACTCTTCAGAGGGTGGTGTATGTGTATAGAGTAGTTTAGAGTCATCTCTAGTTTCCTAAGTGAAAGAAAAGCAAGACAGGGATCCCAGCCTTGTCAAGCTAAAAGAGTCAGTTCAGAATAAAAAAGTAGAGGCTTTCTCCCAAAGGGGAGATGGTGTTTTTTGTTGTCAGGGTCGTCTGTGTGTTCCAGGTGTAGATGAATAGAGGCAGCAAATTCTTATAGAGGCGCATGGTGCACGATGCTCTATTGATCCAGGGGCCACTAAGATATACCGCAACTTGCGGGAGATCTATTAGCGGAGTAGGATGAAAAGAGATGTTGCAGAGTTTGTGGCTAAGTGCTCTATATTTCAGTAGGTTAGGATAGAGCATCAGAAACCTAGTGGGTCCATGTAGGAGTTCACCATTCCTACTTAGAAGTGGGAAGAAGTGAACATGGATTTTGTGATGGGTTTGCGTCAAACTCGTCATCAGTATAATTCATTTTGGGTTATTGTAGACAGAATGACCAAGTCAGCTAATTTCCTTCTAGTTCATACCTCTTATTAAGTCGAGGATTATGCCAAACTCTAAATCAGAGAGTTGGTCAGATTACACGGTGTTCCATTATCTATTATCTTAGACAGAGGTACACAGTTCACCTCTCACTTTTGGAAATCATTCCAAAAGGGTCTTTGTACCCAAGTCCATCTCATTACAACATTTCATCCTCAGACAGATGGCCAAGTAGAGAGGACCATTCAGACTCTTGAAGATATGCTAAGGGTGTGTGCAATTGATTTCAAGGGAAGTTGGGACGACCACTTGCCCTTGATTGAGTTTGTATACAATAATAGCTATTATTCCAATATTCAGATGGTTCCATTTGAAGCACTCTATGGTAGGAGGTGTAGATCTCCAGTAGGTTAGTTCAAAGTTAGTGCGGCCTCAGTCATCGGTCCTGATTTGGTATTCGATGCTTTTGAGAAAGTTCAGTTGATCAGAAAGAGACTTCAGGTTGCTCAGAACCAACAGAAGTCTTATTTAGATGTTCTTAGAAAGGATCTTGAGTTTGAGGTTAATTACTATGTCTATCACAAGATCTCTCCCATGAAGGGAGTGAAGATATTCGGCAAGAAAGGGAAACTTAGTCCCCGCTATGTTCGTCCCTTCAGGATTCTTAGTCGCTTCGGCAAGGTAGCTTATGAGCTCAAATTTCCTTTAGCTCTAGCCTCAGTTCATCCGTTCTTCCATGTATCCTTGCTCAAGAAGTTCATAGGTTACCAGCAGTTATAGTTCCTATTCAGAACATTGATGTTCAGTACAACCTCTTTGATGAAGAAACTCCAGTCAAAATTTTAGACTATCAAATTCGTAGGCTAAGGAACAAAAAAGTCCCTCTAGTCAAAGTTCTTTGGTGAAATCAGTCCATTGCGGGAGGTACTTGGGAAGCAGAAGCAGACATGCATAGCAAGTACCCTCACCTTTTCTCCGCCAACCAAGATCAAGCTCAAGGTAACAGTCTTCCTTAAGCTCATTTAGTTTCACGTTTAGCATTCAATACAACTTGATATTTAGTTTCGTGTTCATGTTCCATCGCAAATTTGGTATTAAGTACCATTGCATATTCAGTGATGCATACATGTATCAGTCCATTAAATAATTATGCATCAGATATGTATTCTCATTGTGAGAACCTCAGTCATGTATTCATGAATCAGTTACACGTGCATCAAATAAGAATGTTCAGTAGAACGCGTATAGTTTGTCTGTCATAAGATCATGTTCCAGCTAATCATGTTCGAATTATTGTTTCCCTTGTCAGACAGTTCCATTTGAGGATGAATGTTCTCAAGGGGGAGATATTGTAATACCGTGCCTTTTTTCTAGCTAGAAATCATCTTAAGGATGTTAGTACTTACTTTAAAATGCAAACCTATCTTTGTACACGAGTTATATTTGATATTTTCACTTTCTATCATGTGGCAAATTAAGTTAGCTTTCTAACAACACCAATTTTGTCCAAATCCAACATCAGACGAGTAAGTTATGGACGTTTTACTTGGAACTATCAAAAATGCCTAGGTATGAAGGCAAAGTTGACTGACCGCCACATAAGTGACGGACCACCACTTTGACTATCACAACCAAGGTAGTTGAGCCACGTACTGGATAAGGACTGACGGATGAGTTAACGGATCGTCAAAGTTGTGACGGACCATCATCCAGGATGTCAACTTTTATCCAGTGAACCCCATTTCTGGTGCACGTCTGATGGGCTAAGTGACGGACCATTGAGTGTTAGATGAACTGTTAGCTGGACCATCACACGCCACATTCAATTTATTTCTAGGTCATTTTAATAGGGTTATTTTGGTCACTCATCACTCGTCTACATATACCCAGATAAGTCTGAACTCAGCATTATGCTCATTGTTATTTCACAAAAAAAATTAGGGTTTCTCTTAAAATTTAATCTCCAAGAACAAGACCCAATCTTCTTCAAGAATCAAAGGATTTCAAATCCTTCAAGTTCAAAAAAGATCAGGAACCTTGAGTCAAGTATGCATAGTGTTCATCTATGGACCCCTTTTGTTCATAGAGTTCAAGAACCATGCTTTTAAATGAGAAACTTTGATTTCCTTATTGTTATCTGATGTTGTTAATGTTAGTGATCATTTTTTAAGCTTCACGATATTAATTTAAGTTGATTTCCATGATGTATGCATGCTTGTTGTTAAAACCCATGAATTTGGGTGGTTCAAGATGAATAAAATTGTTGAGAAAACCTATGCCCCAAAGTGTACATGCAAGGTTTTTGTTAAAATTCCTAGAATGGTAAAAATCATGTTCCCATGACCCCATAGTATTTAAATGACAAGCTATGTCAGCTCTTAAGATGATTCCACATGAACTCCCATGCTATTGATATGTGTTGCTAGTATGATTATGCAATGAAGATGATATTAAGGTTGTGCAAGTACTTCCATGTGACATGAAATCCTTTCCATGCAATACATTGTTGATAACCATGCTTAATATGAAATCCCTTATGTACGATATTATGAATTGTAGACTCAAGTCTTGTGATCAAGTCATGTAATGTGTGTCAGTTTCCTTCCATCAAGTCCTGGAGGTATTCGCACCCAAAAAAAATAGTTGTGTGCCTAGAGCCAAGTCACGTTACCCCGATAATCTCAATCAAGCCATGATCTACAAAACTCAGTCAGTCATGTGACTCAGGAAACCTTTGAAATCTCATGATCTCAGTAAAATCTCAAATAGTAGTGCTATTTCGTCAGTTAATGGATGTCAGTTACTTAGTCGATGGGAGTAAAATTTACCACCAAGTGAACCCAAGGATGGGAACTCACCTGCCAGTTTAGGGTGTGATTCTTAGCAGTCTCCTTGTATTCCAGAACTACGTAGACAACGTTGGTTGAAATATCTTAACCTGTTAGACTACGGTTGATAAGGCTGCTTACCTGTCAGTTTAGGGTTCCCACCATTCTTATTTGAGTACCTGGCAGATGAGGGTCACTCACAACTATCCTTATCAGTGGCATGGTGTTGACACCTTTCCCATTGGGGTAGAGATTAGACCCCAACATTACTATATTTATTATTGAGGCATGTCGGTTAAAAAACTACCTCCCACAGTTTGAAACTCAGTGTCAGTAAAAGAACTCAGATAGTTCTTCAGATACCAATATACTAGGACTGCTAGATACAGTCAAATTCAGTTAAAGTACGAAACTCAGATAGTTCCATTAGATCCAGGATTTTTAGACATAATCAACCATGTATTTAGAATTACAGTATCAGTCATGATAAGTTATCAGTAAAGTATGTATTAGCGTACAGATTTATCTATCACGCATTCACGATCTCAGTTCTTATGTATGTATGTTTGCACCTCTCACATTCATATCACTCAGTTAGTTAGCATTGTTCATGCATGTAACCCTATTTATGTTTATCATACCCCACTCGTATACTCATGGTGATTTCTCTTTATATTACACCATAGGTTTAGAGACACGAGTTCCAGACCAGCAGTAGCAGTCGCATTCCAGCATACAGAGTTATAGTGAGTCCTCTTTATTGAGGATGCTATGATTTGATTTATTCATTTATTATTTCAGTTAGTTATAGATTTATGAATTTAGTTGGAGACATGTTCCTTTAACTCCTTAATTACTTCTCACACCTTCACTAGTTGTTGGCCACTCAGTATAATGCCCTATAGTAGCTGTTGTCTTTGTCTTGAAAATTTGGAGGCACTTTTTGTATAGGGTTCATGTTGAAGTTTTCACTGGTCGCAAACGTTTGCAGTATGTGTTCTTGCATAAATATTTAAATCTCCATTATAGAAGGTGGTCAAAATTGTTGAAAGATTATGATATAAGTGTTTTTTTAAATTTGAGCAAGGCAAATGTAGTGGCAGATGCCCTTAGTAGATTGTCTATGTATAGTGCTGATCATGTAGAAGATGAGAAGAAGAAGTTAGTTAGGGAAGTTCATTAGCTTCCCAGATTAGGTTTTCAGTTGGTGGATTTAGCTGATGGTAATGTATGGGTTTAGAATAGTTTAGAATCTTCTTTGGTTGCAGAAGTGAAAGAAAGCAAGATAGATATTCACGTTTGGTAAAGTTGAAGAAGTCTATTAGAAATCACAAAGTAGAGGTTTTCTCCTAAGGGGGAGATGGTGTATTGTGATGTCAGGGTAGACTATGTGTGCCATGTGTAGATGGTTTGAGATGGAGAATCCTTGTAGAAGCACATGGTGTGCATTATTCTATTTACCTAGGAGCTACTAAGATGTACCGTAATTTGCAAGAAATCTATTGGCGGAGCATTATGAGAGGGATATTGCAAAGTTTGTGGGTAAGTATCCTAATTATTAGTAGGTTAAAGTTAAGCACTAGAGGCCTAGTGGTACAATACAGGAGTTTAGAATTTCCACTTTGTAGTGGAAGAAGGTGAACATGGATTTTTTGATAGGGTTGCCATATTCACCTTGTCAGCATAATTCGATATGGGTTATCGTAGATAGAATGATCAAATTAGCCTATTTCTTTCAAGTTCATACTTCTTATTTAGCTAAGGATTATTCCAAGGTCTATATTAGAGAGTTGGTTAGGTTGCATGGGTCTCGTTTTCTATTATTTCAGACAGATGTACTCATTTTACCTCTTATTTTTGGAGAGCCTTTCATAAGGGTCTAGGTACCCAAGTTAATCTCAATACAACTTTTGATTCTCAGAAATATGGTCAGGCAGAGAGGACCATTCAGACCTTAGAGGATATGTTGATGGCGTGGTGCTTGATTTCAAGGAAAGTTGGGATAATCCCTTACCCTTGATCGATTTTGCCTACACTAATAGTTATCACTCCAGTATTCAGATAGTGCTATTTGAGGATCTCTAAGGGAAAAGATGTAGATCTCCTATTGGTTGGTTTGAGGAAGGTGAGACTGCTTTGAAAGGACTTGATTCAGTGTTTAATGCAATGTTGAAAGTTCAGTTAATCAAGGAGAGGCTCAAGATGGCCCAAAGAAGTTTGAAATCCTATGCAGATATCCGTAGGAGAGATTTTTAGTTTGGAGTTGGGAATTTAGTGTATTTGAAAATCTCACCCATAAAGGGAGTGAACAGATACGACAAGAAAGGGAAGGTTAGTCCCCAGTATGTTGCCCTTGCAGAATCTTGAGCCATTTCGAAAAGGTAGTTTATGAGCTTGAGTTGGCTATAGATTTGGTATAAGTTCATCTAGTGTTCCATGTTTCTTTCTTAACAAAGTTTATCGGCGATTCAACTCTAGTAGTCCCTTTAGAACGTATAAATTTTCAGTATAGCCTTTCTTACGTAGAAATTCCAGTTGAGATTATTGATAGTCAGATTCATAGACTGCAGAACAAAAAAGTTCCCTTGGTCAAATTTCTTTGTCAGAATCAATCTGTTGAGGGAACCACTTGGGAAGCAAAATGCAGATATGCATACCAAGTACCCTCATCTTTCCTCCGCAAACTCAAACTCAGCTAAAGGTAATAGTTTTTCTCCAGATTATCTTTTTTCCATTCTTAGTTCCAGCCATATAATGATCTTCATGTCATTTCATACATTCATGAATTAGTTTAGTCATGTATGTTTAATAAGTAATTTTAGTCCCTCAATATTCTCAGCTTAATCAGTCTTATTCGAGGACGAATGTTCCCAAGAGTGAGATATTGTAATACCCTGCATTAATCTTAGTTCAGTTCAGCTCATAGTGCATGCATAAGAGGCTTAAAGCCTTAAAATTTAGCTAGAATGGGGACACCCTTAGTTTAGTTCAGTTCATCCATTGATAGTACTCATGGCACGATACTGAAACCCTTTCAACTGGGGTCACAGGTTGGATCCCAATCAGCTTAGAATGGGAAATGTCGGTTAGATGATACCACCCACAGTCTCAGTTCAGTATTCACTACAGAATTAAATTCAGGTTGCATTGACTATAGCATACAGTTTATCATTTATTTATTTATCAGTTATCAGATTTCAGTATTTTAGTTTTCCATATTATTTCAAAAATGTTATATGCTTAGTCTTAGACTTTTAGTATTTGAGTTTACTAACTATGTTAGAATCATGTATTCTCAGATATTACAATTTTCACCACATCATGTATCAGTTATATCATGCTATTCAGTCAGTCTTTATTTCATGCGCATAAACCTATGCATTTCAGGATAACCTCATCATGCATACCATTACATTCAAGTAATTATTGCATACTCGTTTCTTGCGCTATGATGTCTTATATCATAGGTTCGAACGCTCAATTTCCAATAGTGCCTAGACAAGATTAGTTAGTTAGCATCAGCAGCAGTGGTGGGTCCTCATACTTTGAGGACGAGTTTATCTTTATTTAGTTGAGTTGCCAGTTCAGTTATATGGTCAGTCAGAGTTAATTGGGGGTTTATCCCATCAACTCCACAGTCAGTCAGTTTTAGAGGCTTTCAGACAGTTAGTTAGTTATCAGTTACTTTTTCAGTACTTTCAGTATATTTTCAGACGTTCAGATTTATGATTCAGTGTTGTTTCCAGTATCTAATACCTTATGGAATTTTTAGCTATTTTACGTAAATGTCTTTATTATCAGTATATTATTCAGTGCTCGCAGCAAGTACTAGCTCATGAATTAGCTTGTGGTCACTTGTGATCGTAAGCTCCGTGTGGTGTCTGAGGAGTATTTTTGAGGTGTTATATTTTATCTCTTCACTTTTCGTATTTTCAATTTTGTTTTTTCTTCATTTTGTATGTTTGTTTTTCATTTTCATAGTTTGATATTTATCACCCATTTATCCCTTTCTCAATATCATGTCCCTTATAGACTCATCCATTTTTCTCTTAAAAATATGAACTCCCTTTTTAAGCTTTCTTCAATGGAAATTGAAATTTTCAGCGAAAACACATCAGAGAAGGTGAACGCATGCACCTACCTTAATTTTTTTCAGTTCGATAGAAGCCTATTTCTTTTATTGAATTATAAAATGAACAAAAACAAATACCCTTTTCAAAATTTCTTAGCCAACGGAATATACAGAACAACAATGGGTGTTGAGGGGGGGAGGGCGAGATAGGGGGAGGGAAGGAGAATAAGTTAATTATTTATTTTTTATTTTTTTATTGCTGGCACGTCATTCTTTATTTGTCACATTTCCATGTCAGAGGCGTTTGAACCTCACGAATCAAACATGATTGGCTTGGTGTTATTAATGTGTTTAGTAGGTACAATTTGAATTGCACTTAGCTGTTCAATATGAAGGTGAATTAATTGAGGTACCAATACAGAAAAAATTCAACAAATTTAGGGGCCAATGTATGTATTCCACCTATTTTCAATAGGTCTATTATGGATATATTTATGAAATGAAAATCATCAATGAGATAAATTATAGTATAATTCTTTAATTATGTTTATGTGCATTACGATGTTGTCATTGTAATTTATTTATTTATTTGTTCACTTCTTTAATATAAATACCCCATACAATTTTTTTAATTGAAATAATAATCATCATGCTGAAATTAAGAATTATAAATCTTAATTCTCTTAAATAATTTCACTCTTTAAGATCTCTTTTCTAATTTAAATCATTCAAATCTATCCGGAGTAGATATTTTTTAGGGAAAAGGGTTCAAAATACCCTTCTACTTTGAATATTTAGTCAACTTTATCCCAAATCATACTTTGGGGTCATATTTATTCCCACCATTAAAAAGTTTGCATATCTACATATCCACCCTTCATTTAACACAATCCCCATCAGCCTAAATAACCTAATTTTAAAGGAGAAATCCATACCCAACTCGATCGATCCAACCCATAAAAAAACCCGTGCAAATATATGCTATATGCTATTAAAAATCAACTTTTCTCCCTCTTCTCTCATTATCATTAATAGCAAAAACAATCAACTCACCCCTTTCCCCAATTCTCTCTACCTTCATCACTATTAAAATCTAATATAACCAACCACAATAACACACCAATAGACCCCTCCCCCCTCCACACCCCCTAACACCCATATCACCAAAATTTTCTTTTTCTTTCCACTATTAGTCAACACCAAAAAACAACCAAAATTTAGAATTCCTCCATCTTCATCAAATTCTCCTCAACCTCCTAAAAAATCTGATAAAAAAGTAGTCATCTCCCTATAAAAAAGTCATCTATCAACTGAGGACTTCAAATAGTAATATATATACATGCTATTATTCCTTTTTCCTCATAATAATTGAGATGCATAGATTTTTTACAATGTTTAAGAAAAATTTATGAGGAGTGTGCTTTTCACTATTCCTTCCGTTTGCCTTTACTTATCACTTTTGACCTGAAATGTTCATTAAGAAAATAATTATTGAAATGACTATTTTACCATACTTCCCCTATTAATTAATATTTAGAGAAATATGTGCAACACCCTAAAGGTTTTAGAATCTTCGCGCACACAATTTTGTTTAAATTTAGGTTGAAAAATCTGACTTCTAGGTTTCCATGTGTTTGGTTCACGATTGGTAGAAACTTTCATTATTAGTTGAAGAGTTTCCACAATCAATGGAAATTTTTTTGATTTCCATGAGTTGTGTTCAACAAATCATGAATAGGTTCCATAACTTGTACACCAAGTCATGGGCGTGATCTTGAAATTTAAAAAATTCATCTGATTTTCACAACTCGGGTTCACAGATTTTGAAAGCTTCAATGATACGAGAACTGAGTCATCAAAACCTAATTTTGAGAAATTATTTTAGGGTCAATATAGGGGTATTATAGGTATTTCTCAAATGAGATCCAACCCAACATACTTAAAATAACTTTTGAACAATCAATTATGATTATTTTCAAGAGGAATATGATTAGAAATCCTTTCCTCCACCTCCAAAATACTGTAAGAAGAAAGAACACCTACGTTCAAGATTTAACACTCCCTACTTCCATTACTTTCATAAAGTCTAAATTTAAGTATTATTTTTATATATTTTGTTGATGGTTTGAAGCTAGGGATGATGATTTTATTTGAAAAGCTTATAAATGGATGATTCAATATTTGTTTGGGGTTTTTGAGATTAAAATTGCTATTTAAATATAATGAATCCTTATGTTTTGAAATTGAATGTTAAATGGATGAATGTTTAATCTATGACTTTCAAGTCTCTTACAAGCTTTGAATTACATAAGAAATATCCATGTTTTCCCCCTTCCATAATATCATTTAAGGTAATTTGTTATTCAAATAGTTTGAAATTACTATGAAAAATTCAATCGTGATTTTGTACATGATTTTTTAAGGTGGGTTTGGGAGCCAACATATTTAATGTTAATAGTTTAGCATGATATGGGTGACTTTTAAGTCTTGGTATGACGATACCAAAGTATGAATTCCTTAATGAAAGACTCCATCAAAAATATGATAAAAAATATTTTAATTGGGCTTAAATTATAAGTGTAGTTTCATTGAGAAGGTGTAGTCCTTGTGACCAATAGTTGAAATCGTATTTGCCAATGAAGAAATATCTTGTCTTCAAAAATAGAATAACCATTTATGATTGCTTTATGCAAAGGTATACAGTTATGTTAATGATATGATGACCTAATGATTATTACCTCAGTTCATACGACTGATATAGACTAGGGCCCTGCTAATTGGGTATGGACTGGACCCATATAGTCCGTGGGTTACTTAATGTTGGTGTAAACTACATAGTTCCAAATTAAATATTTTCAAGTGATTACTTTTTTTTTTTTATGTTTATACTTAACTTAGTTCTTATTTTCTTTATTATGAGCTTATGATATGAATTTTATAAATTGTTTTATAAACTACATTTGTTCCATCTTTACAAGGTTGTATATCGGTTCTATTAAACTGACCATCGCCGGACACTACATCTTTTCATGATATAGATTTCGAAGCTCATTCTTGTAACTTGATTCAATAATTGGATTACTCTTGGTTCAACAACTAGCAAGTGGTGAGCCATCCATCTTTCAGAGGGCTATATTTATTTCTTTTAGTTAGACTTGATTTTTTTTAATTTTATGGTATTTATCAGGGCCATGTCCTGGTATAGGATATCCACTCCTTTTTTTCATTGCGCTTCATATTTTATAGGCCTAATTCTGTACTTTATTTATGACTATGCTTATGATGAAATGTTAAGGGGTCATCTAGCGCATTCATTGTTCTGGATGCCCGTTATGGCCAATGTCCCTATTTGGATCATGAAAAACTTGATATTAGAGCACAGTTTAAGGTCCTAAGGTATTTACAAAGACATGTTTAGTAAAGTACTTTTTTTGGGTGTATAGAGCACCACACTTATAAACGAGAGGCTACAAGACATTTAAGAATATTTTCCTTTCTTTAGGTTCTAGTTCGTACTAGAGAGTCTAGTTTCAAGTGACTTTCTCCAACTCCTAAATCTTTCTAACATTTTAGATCAGGACTTCAAGAAGAACTAAGGGAAAAAGGCTTTATCTGGAACCTTTACCCCCACTTGAGCAAATACTGAAGAGGTTCATCCTACTCATAGGATGCGTACCCGACATGGAGCCCGAACTTCTAAATCTATTGCTATTACTAGGGTTCCACCTAGATCGACTAGTATTCCTCGGGATCCTAAGACTTACACCAACCGTAACCAGTTTTCTTAGGGCAAAGTCTTTAATGTTGATTTTAGACAAACTATCCATATGCTTGCTCAAATTATGTCATCTTAGTTTCACCATGTAGATAGTGCTGGTACTATTGTTAATTCTTTGGATGCTACTCATATTGGTCTATTTATGAAGCTAAATCCACCAATTTTTATGGGATCTAAGATTGAGAAAGATCCCTATGAGTTTGTGGAAGAAATATAAATTTTTTTAAAGGTAATACATGCTAGTGATACTGAAGATGTGGATTTTGTAGCTTACCAGCTGAAAGAGGTATCTTATCAATGGTTTTTATGAGTGGCAGGAAATCAATGGTGAGGATATAGAACCTTCTATTTGGGAAGAGTTTTGGATGCTTTTCTTGATCACTTCTTTCATTAGGAATTGAGGGAAGTTATGTCTGAGGAGTTTGTGAATTTGAAATAGATAATAGTGAGTATTAAGGAGTATGCTTTGAATTTTACTCAGTTGTCTCATTATGCACTGGAGTTGGCATTTAGTATAAGGGCTTGGATGAGAAAGTTTTCTTTTGGTCTCTCTAGTGACTTGGTACTAGAATGTAAGGGTGTCATGCTGAATACTAACATGGATATATCAAGATTAGTAGCTTATATCTAATAGGTATAGGATGAAAAGAAGAAACAAGTAAAGCAAGAGGAGAGGCGATGCAAAAAGTTTAAGAATTTAGATCAGGATGTGAGTCAGCAATATAGATAAAGGGAGGGCAAGCAATGGTTCAATAAGAAAACTTGGGATAATGCTCATTTTTCAGCTAGTGCACCAGTCCCTAAACGTTAGAGTGACCAATGATTCCAACATAAAAGTTTCCCTAGGATGCAGGGTACTTAGTCTTAGGCTAATGTGGAATAATCGACTCCAAATTATCCTTGATGTTGTACTTGTGGGAAGATTCTTATGGAGTCTTTCAATTAACACGGAACAGTGTTATAAACACGGCCAGACTAGTCATTATCAATGGGAGTGTGTCTTGATAAAGGAAGCTGGGGAAAATAAGGCCTAAGCTACTACTTCTTCAACCACAGATGTGATGGGTGTTATTTTTGATACAGCCTCACTATATGTTGTCATGAGTATGTTACAAATATTATCCCATGATTTGTATGTACTACTTTACCATGGTTATGCCGTATCTAATGTGACCCCTTATATGGATGGGAATTTTGGTTTTGATTCCAAAAATATTCCTGAACATTTTCATAGTTTATACCCCTATTAATGAATCCATTATTGCTACGGGGGTCTATAAAATTATGTTGAGTCCATTTTTTATTGAGATAATGTGGTGGATCTGGTAGAGCTTGACATCATAGACTTTGATGTAATTCTTGGAATGGATTTGCTCTATTCTTGTTATGCTACCTTGGACTGTAGAACCATAAAAGTCACTTTTCATTTTCCTAATGAATCTCTCATAGAATGGGAGATATTTCCTTGCAACCAAAGGAAAGATTCATTTGTTGTCTTAAGATAAAAAAATTAATATCTAAGGGTTGTTTGTACTATCTAAGTTCAGGTTAAAGATGCTTGTGTTCAAAGGCCCTCACTATAGTCCTTTTCGATAGTTAAAGAGTTCTCCGAAGTCCTTCCTAATGACTTTCGTAAAATTCATCCTAATAGGGAGATAGACTTTGGGATTGACCTTGTGTCCAATACTCTACCCATTTCCATTCCACGGTATAGAATGGCTCCTATGAAGCTAAAATAATTAAAAAAGCAGTTGAAAGAACTCCTTGATAAGGATTTCATCCATCCTAATGTCTCTCCCTTGGTTACTTTGGTACACTTCATGCAAAAAAAAGAAGGGCACCTTTGTGGATTGATTATCATCAGCTGAATAAGGTCACGGTGAGAAATAAGTAGCCTTTTCCCAAAAATTATGACCTTTCTGACCAGCTTCAAGGAGCCAGATATTTCTCCAAGATAGATCTTTATTTGGGTTACCATCAGTTAAAGGTTAGGGAAGCTAATATTCCCAAGATTGTAGTTTGAACTTTGTATGGCTATTTTGAATTATTGGTTATGTCTTTGGTTTCAGCTAACAACCCCACAGACTTCATGGATCTTATGAACAAGGTGTTTAAGCAGTTTTTGGACTTGTTCATTATAGTGTTTCAATGACTTCCTGATTTACTTACAGCGTGAGGAGAAGCATATCAATCACTTCCCAATTGTTCTTCAGAACCTCAAGAATCAAGAATTACATGCTAAATTCTCTAAGTGTGAGTTTTGGTTGGATTTTATGGCTTTTCTCGATCATATTATTTTGTTTAAAGGGATAAGGAAATGGCCTATATCCGCAACTCAAACTAATATTAGGAATTTCTTAGGTTTTGCAGGTTACTACAGGAGGTTTGTAGAAAGTATCTCAATTAAAGCCATACCATTAACAAAGATAACTCAAACAAAGGTGAAGTTGTAGTGGTCTGATGCTTGTGAGGGCAGTTTTGAGAGGCTAAAATATCACTTGACACCTGCTCCTATTTTTCTCCAACTTGAGGGTACTGGGGGTTTCATAGTATATTATGATGCATCCCAAGAAGGAATTTTTAGTGTTCTTATTAAGCATAACAAAGGTTTGGCTTATGCTTCTAGGAAACTTAAGAACCATGAGAAAATGAATACTATGCATGAGAACCTGAAGCATGAAAGAATACTATGCATGAATTAGACACTTAAGCGGTGTAGTTAAGAACACTGAAGATATATATGACGTAACATAAATATCGCTGATCATTAAGAGGTGTAGCATGACTTGTTGTAACTGAAAATACTATAAAGCACGAGCACATGAGTCATGAGCTGCATGACGTAAGTTTGGAGTTCATGATTTCATGGAACATGATTCAAACTGCTGAAGGAACTGGAACTCCTCATACTAAAAATAGGGAGAGTACATGATTCAATGGAAAGTGCATGAATATGATCTATGATCATAGATCTAACATGTAAGGCATGGTTAGATGTTGTGATGACTAAAATACAAATCTTTGCACTGAGATAATAATGAATTGGGCATCATCCTCCCTTACTCATATTCTACGACATACAAACATCACTACTAGCATCTGAGAGCCTGACATGGTTACTTGTTCTATTATCTCCCTTAGTTCTAAGCCATCATTCTAAGTCTTTAGGCCCCTTAATAAACTCTATACTGAACTACAACCACTTTTCTATAGAGTCCGAGATATCACAATACACATAAATAATGAAAGACCATATCTATAAACATAAAATCCACTGCTTAAACATTCTTCTAATATAGAACTATTAACTTTCTATAGCCCAATAGTCATCATACATTAACTTAAACATTGACTAACTTTGAATTTTAAAGAGTACCACCATACCATGAGTTCATACCAACTAGAATTCCAACTCTTCTTTCTATTAGTTCAACAATCTACAATTCAAACATAGATTCTACCATGTAACATGGGAATTCCCAAACCTTTAATGAACCATACTAATTCCATCATATCCTACTAATATCACATCTGTAAACTTATATTTTTCCCTAAAGCATGAGAATTACCATTACACCAACATACTCAACATTGGCAACATATAATTTTGTATCAACAAACTTAAATTCTTCTATACATAGTTTCAAGCATAATTGTTCACCTTTCATACAACTATACCTTTGGATACAAAATCAACTGAATCCAGATAAACACTATACCCAATTTACTACTGCCAAACTATGAGGTTTATTCTTCTAACTCTAGACCACATGCTATCATAAGATTTCGAGAAGGAATCTGAAAGCAAATTTGACTTTGGATTATTATATGATTTTCGTAAACATGAATAAGATCTTTCATAGTTTTGGAACATAAATGCATTAATGGGATACTTTTGAGCCTGCATACAAACCCATAATTATCTGCGGGGACTGTCTAAGAAAACTCTATCGATAGGAATTTAAACTTCACTATGTCAATTAGCTTGAAAATAAGGTCGATTTGACATGAATGGAGAATGATGAAAATATGTATGAGTTCCTTAGATAACCCTTCTATAGCATAATCTGAAATATGAAAGAAGGGAAATATTTCTTAAATGCCTTGTAGCGCCTCGAAGAAAAGTATAGACATCTCTGTACCATTCCACAAGACTCTAATAGACACGGCTTCATAGACACCCTAGGATACTTGAAATCTGGGCTCTAATATCAAGTTTGTTACGACTAATGACTACCCCCTAGGTGGAACACGGTGCTTGGAACCACAAGTGATCCCAAGCTAACCGAACTAGCTTGATACTTGAGCAACTGATTTGGAATATATTAAATAGGTAATTTTCCATGCGGAAATATAATCACCATGAAATCTCAATAAATGTGTAATTGATAAAGTTTACAATTTGGTAAAAATTAAGAGCGAACTAAAATTTACATTTCATGACCCCAACTAACTATCTATGAACCATCTACTATACTGACTATAGATTACTGGGACATGCCTTGAACTACCCCTAGTTAATACATATGAATAATTTACATAAAATACATAAACTAAAAATGTCTAGAGTTCATAAAACAAGAGAACTCCTCACTTATTGGCTAGAAACTGTAAATTGTTTTATTTTAATGTGAAAGCTACATATGGTAGCTACATTATGAAGAATGTAACCACAAACTCATATATATTATTAGTACGTTGGAATGTACTGAGTATATGGAGACATGCACTAAATCATGAAAATATTTCAAATATTCTATAAAATGGAGGATATAAGATATTTTCTAAAACATACATTTGGTACATGACTATATATGTAAGCTGTAAATCATAGCGAGTTTATAAATCATGAGCTAAAAAGAATTCTATAAGCTAGGAGGCGGTAGAAACATAAATGATGTAAGAGTTATATTGAGGAAAAAGTATGAATACTAGATCTGAGATTATGTGGTGGGAACTGACATAACTCAAGCATATAAATATACAAACATGCTAGGCCTAAATGAATAAACATACAAAACCAACATAACATGTATAAAGTAGATCTAATTAACTAAATGACTGATGCCCATGTGACTGAACAATTGAAATCTATGTAAAGGGATAACTAATATCTATATGCTTAGTAGCGGATATATTGAAACTTGAAACATGAGATAACCTAACTTTTTATGGAATCATACTTGGACATGAATTGAGTTAAAAATACTAAGAAAGATCATGAATTTAAAACATCTTCAACATAATACACTTCACAATATAGGAAAATTCATACTTTACTCAAAATTAAAGGTTTTGGGCTCAATGGGTGAAATAACTCATTGATGAATACACCACATAATTTAATAGATGAATTCTTGAGGGTTTCTTAAATTTGGAAGGTTGAATTCTTGATTTCTTGAGAAAGGGGCTTGAAATTTATTCTTGGGAAGAGGGGTAAGGGTTTTTAAGTCATACACTACTTGTTTTAGGGTGAGTCGATTGGAAATAATATGTTCTAAACCCCTTAATACATTTAGGGATGGTTTAGCGGTGTTAAAAGACTTCAACACCCTTGATTAAGTCAAACCAGAGCATTTTTGGCAATGTGAAATCTCCCATCCAACGCACAACTAATCTCTTAATCCAAGGTAGGCGATGCATGGAAAATCACATAGCCCTTAAGTGGGCATCGCATAGACAATAGCATACCCTTTCCAGTGGCCTTTTTCGATTTGTCATGCGATGTAGGACCTTTTACATAGAAATAACTTTTATCTCAGCTATCAGATTAAGGATAAATTGGTATTATTGGAAATATAATTCAATTATCTAGAATTTGGTAGGTCTTGAGATGAAAAATTCCACCTATGTGAAAAGTTATTCATGTTTAAAGTTGACCCTAGTAGAATCGGATATCAAAATTTGGCCAAATCAAAATCTCTTAGTTCCACCTTGCTATAAGTGATTCCTATGGACATTTTTATCTTATAAGCATCCCAAACACTAGGATAATGATCATGACATATATATTTAAATTATAAATCATGGGATTAGAGTTTACATACGTAGGAACGATGTTTTAATTTCTAGCTAAAAAATACAGGGTGTTACATGAAGAAAGTTTAGGTTTTTCCAGGGAGGCTTAAGAACCTCTCAAATTCATCAAAAGTCCTATGTAGGTGTGAGTCAAAGAGCGCTCGATTTCAAAATTAATGATTGGGTGTTCCTAAAAGTCTCTTCTATGAAATGAGTAATGATATTTGGGAAAAAGGTCAAGCTCAACCCTCGTTATATTGGTCGATAATGAATTTTGAGAAAGTTTGGGAATGTTTCTTACGATTTGGATCTGTCTTAGATTTAGTATCAATTTATATAGTGTTTCACATTTTTATTCTCAAAAAGTATGTGGGTGAGCATTATCTTACAGTCCCCGTAGAGAATATTAGTGTTAAAGATTCATGGCCCTATGAGGAAGTTTCTATAAAAATTTAGATCGTCAAGTTTAAAAGTTGTGTCTCGAAGAAATCGCTTTGGTAAAGGCATTTTGGAACAATCAAAAGGTAGAGGAGGCTACTTGAGAATCGAAGGAAGACAAAGGATAAATATCCTTCTCTATTAACATTGTCAGATAAAGTTGTTGGAGGTACCAATTCTATGCCATTCATAATATTCTAATATTCATGCCATATTATATGTGCCTATATAAAATACTAAACTCCCGTGAGTCTTTCCTAATTCGTTAATTGATGTGTGATTTGAGCTCTCTTATTATATGTAATGTTTAAAACATTATGTTGTGTCTGAGAGTTTCAATAAGTCCTTAGCCATCATTCAAATATGAATGATCCGGGGGGTGGGGATATTGTAATACCCTAGAAATTTTAGAACCTTCTCACACTCAATTTTCTATAAATTTAGGATGAAAAATTGTCTTTCAGATTTCCACGGGCCTGCTTCATGATTGGTAGAAGCATTTACAATTAGTGAAAAATTTCCATGATCAGTGGAAATTTAATTTGTGGGAAGTTTCCACTATCAGTGGAATTTTTTTTCTTTTTCTCGAGTTGGGTTTACGAATCCTGAAAAGGTTCCACAACTTGTGGACCAAGTTGTGGACCTAATTTTGAAAGCCATAAAATCCATCAGATTCCTACGACTTGGGTTCAAGGACCATGAAATCTTTCACAAACCTACGATCAAGTCATGAATACCAGCTTTTGAGAATTTTTTTAGGATCAATTTAGGGGCATTTAGGTTATTTTTCTTGAGATATCCGACCCCAACATACATAAAAACACTTTTTAAATAAACAATTATGATTATTGTAAAGAGAAATATGATAAGAAACCCTTTTCTCCACCCCAAAATAATCTAAGAATAAAGAACACTTATGTAACGCCCCAAATCTGGAACCTGGAACACTACACGGTGCTTATGACACCGAAGGACCACAATCTAAACCATAACTGATACCTATATCTATACACTATATAATATACTCTATATTTATATGTATATACACTGTAAAAAATGTGGAATATATACAGTATGACCATAAGGTTCAAAACTAAACTAATACTGGATATAATACAATGTCTGTAATGGGGTATGACAATACCAAAAACTGAGATAAACTGCCTGAAATATGTTATAGTCTGAAAGCCTCTAAAATGTTGAAAATAGTGGATTTGATGGGACATGTCCCTAACTAACTCTGACTACTGAAATAACTAACTAATAAAATAATGAAATAACAAATCATATCATCCTCGAAAGATTAGGACTCGCTGGTAGTTTAGCTACTGAACGTCTAATCTACTAAGGATGCTTGGGAGCTCGTGCTTCTAAACCTATGCTATAAAACACCATCGTATAAATACGTCAGTACATTGAATGTACCGGTATGCAAGTGAGGTAGGCTGAATGCAAAAGGGTTAATATGCATGGACAACACTAACTGACTGAATGATTTAAATGTGATAATACATGTATGAATATGTAACTATAACTGAGATCATGATAGGACTGAATACTAAGTTCTTAATACTGAGTCTACTGATAACATGGATTTACAGACACTTAAGTTTACTGATGCTGGAATACAGAATACTGAGGGACTGAAACTACATTACGAATACATAAATAAATGTTTTTTGATATTTCTGTTATGAAGAACTGGTCTGGTTAACTGTATCTGACAGTCTTAAAGTTGAATACTGCTAACATGAGATTCTTATAACTAGTATACTGATACTGAGTGACTTTATCTGACAGTCTAAGTTCTAATGGAACGAGCTGAGTTTCATACTTTACTGAGTGACTGTATCTGATAGTTTTAAAATCTGTAGAACTATCTAAGTTCTATTAGTAAGACAAAAATGGTAGGAGGTAATCATCTAAACGACATGTGTCAAAATAGAACTAGTAGGGTCCAACCTATAACCACAGCTGGAAGGGTGTCAATACAGTGTCACAGGTAAAGACAAGATATGAGGTAACCCTCTCTGCTAGAAAGCTCTTCCGTCAACCCTCCTATAGGAATAACGCCAAATGAGATGTATTAATAGCCCTATGCATAGGGGTACATCTCAAATACGTTGGTTAAGTAGTTCTGGAATGCAATTATTGCTTCTAAGGATCACACCCTCCACTGAATAACAGGTGAGTCCCCATCCTTAGGTTCACTCGGTGCTGAATCCTACTCCCAACTGAATAAAAATTGAATTGATTAACTGAACTAAACTGATACTAATGGTATTATTTAGTGGAGCTAAACTAAGTTCACTGAGTTTCGTTGATTGATGGAATGCTACTAAGACATGATGATTGACTGAGATCACTGAGATTTTTAAGATTACTGAGATTACTAAATGTGATTGGACTAATTTTGAGTTTACTGAGTTTTCCTGAGTCACATAACAGACTGAATTCTACTGATCATGTCTTTACTAAGAGTATCATGAAACCGTGACATGGCTCTAGACACACATCTAAATCATTGGGTACAAGTGCCCCCAAGACTCGATAGAATAAAACAGACAAGGCTTGACACTTTTGATCACATGACCAATATCAATAATTCATAATTTCATAGTTGGGAATTTCATAAAGCACATGATCAACATAACATTGTACATGGATAGTAATGCGTATAAAAATGGCATAATTTCATGCTTCTAATCTTATGAATATCCCATCAAGAAATCTGTAATACACTATACTTTTTCTAGCTAATTTCATCTCAAGAATGTCTTGTATTAGCTTCTAAATTGAATAATGGTTATTACATGATGAATTTTCAAGATTTTTATTTTTTGTCATGCAAGAAATTCAATAGGCTTTCCATCGATATAAGATTCGACCAAATCTGATAACCAAGTCAGAATTTACGATTATTTTAAGTTTCTGTCGTAAAATAGTCCCATATTAGTCAGTGGCACACCGCGCCACAAGAGGAAATGGAATTTGAAAAATTCCAGTAGGGGTCCATAATTATGGAGCGTCGCGATAGGGCCCAAATTGAGAATTGTCCTTTTCCAGTGTCTTAGCGGGATTTCCTCCGTGTCGTGCCAAAGTTTTAGGACACAAAAAAGGGGTAACGCGATGGCTCTGTGTCGTGCCATCCCTCAGTTTTCCAATTATCAAATTCCAGTGACACGACGTGACAGCACCACATCTCGCCAATGGTTCTGTTTGAAATTTTTTTACTGAAATTAAATAATGAGTCCAACATTGAAAGAGTCAACTTCCCACCCCTATTTAATCCCTTAAACACTTGATTCAACAACTTTTCACCAAAAATACTCTTCTTCTCTCAAAAGCCCCCCAAGACAAGCTAAGGTTTTCATAGAAGATCCAATTCTAAGAAATTTTCACCATTAATCTTCACAAAATCACGAACTAAGATATGTGTAGTGTTCATTTATGGTCTCTTTTCGTCCATGAAGACCAAGAATCTCTTTTCTAAGTTTAAGTTCATGAATTTCTTTACAAATTTCATGTTGGGTTTTTTTTGTTTATGTTGAGAATGATTAATTGAATTCAAATCCATGTTGGGTATAAAATTTTATACGGAGTTAATTTCTATAGATGTATATTTATGTGAACCTATGAATAAACCCTAGATGATGAAATTAGAGATGAATCATGATAATTAATTGTTGTATAATGTTGTCTACATGTACTATGCCTATCTTGTGTTTGATTAAATTCCTAGATGAAGGAACAAAGCCCAACTAGTATGATATCATGTAATCCCCATGTATGTACAATTTAAGCCTATCACATGTTTTGATGGAATGCTTCTATAAATGTATTATGGATTATGATGTTAGTTAGGTGTTCAAGTATGTTATGCTTGGTCAGTTTTCCTTCCATCGAGTCCAGGGGGTACTTGTACCCGAAATATTAGTGTGTGCCTAAAGCCATGTCATGTTTTCATAAAACTCTCAGTCAAGCTATGAATCCTTAGACATTAGATAGTCTTATGACTCAAGAAATCTCCATCATCTCATGAACTTAGTCAATTGTCTGATATCATTAGTATTCCATCAATTAACAGAATTCAGTAACTTAGTCCATGTTCAGTTCAGTAAATCATGTTTAGTTTCTATTCAGATGGTAGTAGAAATTAGCACCGAGCAAACCCAAGGATGGGAACTCACCTGTTATATGAGGGTGTGATTCTTAGAAGCAATCCTTGCATTCCAGAATTATGTAGCCAACATAGGTTGAGACATCATAACCTACTATGTAAGGGTTGATGAGGTGGCTTGGCCTACTATATGAGAGTTCCCACCATTCTCACTTGAGTTACCTGTTATATTAGGGTCACTCACATGTTATCCTTACCAGTGGCATGGTATGACACCCTTCCAATCAGGGCATAGATTGGACCCTAATTCAGCTATAATGCTTTATTCCGGGCATGTCGGTTAGATGACTACCTCCCACAGTCTTAGTATAAGTCTCAGTAAAAGAACTCAGATAATTCTTCAAATTTTAGGACTGTTAGATACAGTCAACTCAGATACAGAAAGAAAATTAGATAGTTCCATCATATTTAAGATTGTCAGATATAGTCACTCATGTTATCAATTATATTCAGATTCAGTAATCATGTATCATAGTATTAGTGTCAATTATTATGTCTCATTCATGTATTCTCACACTCATGATAGTTAGTCAATTATTATTATTGTTCATGCATATGAACCCAATGCATTTAGCCTACCTCATATGCATACTAGTACATTCAAAGTACTAACATATTTGCGCTATGGTGTCTTATACCATAGGTTCAGAGACACGAGCTCCAGAGCAATAGTAGATTCTAGATATCTGTGAACAGAGTTACAAATGTGTCCTCATCTCTTAACGATGTGATTATTTGCCCCTTATCTAAGTAATTAATTTATTAGTTGGAGTTAGTTAGAGACATATCCCATCAACTTCTTACTCAGACAGTTTAGTCTATTAGAGGCTTTCTAGACTATCATATTTCAGACTTCAGTATGTTCATTTTTGTTTTGGGTATTCTACCCTACATAGATGTTATATTATTCAGATCATGGTCAGTATTGAACCTTATGGCCTATTAGTTCATGTTTCCATATTATAAAATATTTTATACAGTATACAAGTATAGATATCAGTCATGGGTTAGCTTGTGGTCATTTGGGGACATGAGTACCATGTAGCATTTTAGGTACCAGATTTGGGGAGTTACAAACTTTGTATTAGAGCCAGGTTCAATAGAGTCCTAGGAATACTGAAAGCCGCATCTAGTAGAGTCTTGTACATGGGTGTGTTACGCGCCACATTTATGTACAGGAGGCTATAAGATATTTTAGGAAAAGTTTCCGCTCTTTCAGTATTCATGTCGTGCTAGTGAGCATAATCTCAAGTCAATCTCTCCGTCTAATACATTTCTCCCTTTCTTTTACAGAACATGCCTACTAAAAGAAGAAATGAAAATCAGTCAGCCCCTCAGCCTTAAGATCCTTTGGGCGATCATGTTTTTTATGCGAAGTTCAGGGATGCATTCACTACTCTTGCTCAGTCAGTTTTTGCTCAAAATAAATGACCAACAGTTATTCCAGAAAACCAATTGGCCAACTCAGCTGCAGCCAAAATTTGGGACTTCACCCAAATGAATCCTTCGTCTTTTCTCGGGTCTAAGACAGATGAGGTCCCTTAAGAAATCCTAGATCAGGTGCTGAATGTTACAAACATAATGGGGGTTATGTCTAGTGAGAGTGCTGAGCTAGCTGTATATCAATTGTAGGATGTGGCTCATACTTATTTTAAATAGTGGATGTCAGAGAGGGCAGATGATGAAGGGTCAGTTGAGTAGGAGGAGTTTGATTTATCTTTCATAGATAGATTCTTTCCCCTAGAGCTTAGGAAAGCTAAGGTGTTATAATTCATCAACCTCAGGTATGGCAATATGACAATGAAAGAGTACTCTCTTAAGTTTACTCAATTAGCTAGATATGCCCCTCATATAGTTGCAGATAGCAGGGCAATGATTAGTAAGTTAGTTTTAGGGGTGAATTATAGTATGGTTAATGAGTGCAGATCTACCATACTGAATAGTGACATGACTTTAGCCAGGCTTATGACTCATGCTTAGCAGATTGATAAGCAAAATATTAAAATGAGGGGGAAACAGAATAAGAGGGCAAAGATAGGTAGTTTTAACTTCACTTAGCCTAAGTCAGAAGGAGGAAACCATTCTAGGTTTCATCCTAAGTCATCAGTTCTAACTTCTTCTACGGTCAGTGCTCTAGTTCCTAAGTTCAGAGAAGATAACAAAGACAGAGCGCCAGGCTCTAAGTCCCAGGGCAGTGTTAGAAGTACCCATACCTATGCTCTTTGCCAGACTAGTGGTAAGAACCATCAGGGTATTTGCAAAGCTGGCAGTGATATTTGTTTCGACTGTGGCAAGCAAGGCCATAAAGTCAGAGACTATCCTTAGCCAAGTCCTCAAGGTCAACAGAATCACTTCTTAGCTCAGTTCGGTCGCCCAAATCAGCAGGGTGCCACCTCCAGTGCTACAAGTGAGAAATGTCTAAATCATCTCAATACTCTTCAGTCCCGACAAGATCAGGAAAATTCTCCTGATTTGGTTATTGGTACATTACATATCTTTTATGTGTATGTTTACGTTTTGTTAGATCCAGGAGCTTCTTTGTCTTTTGTTACTCCCTATATAGTAGGTGATTTTGGAATTAGTCCTAAAATCCTAGTAGATCCCTTTTCAATCTCTACTCTAGTGGTTAAAACCATCATAATCCAGTGGGTATGCAAGAACTGCCCGGTTATGATATTTCAGAAAGTCACCTCAGCAGACTTAGTCAAATTGGAGATGACTGATTTTGGTGTCATTCTTGATAAGGATTGAATTTATTTCTGCTATGCCACAGTCTACTGTAGAAATAGAATAGTCTAGTTTTAGTTCCCAAATGAACTCGTCCTTGAGTGGAAAGGTAGTGTATCCGCTTTCAGGGGTCAGCTTATTTCCTACCTGCGGGCAAGGAAAATAATATCTAAAGGATGTGTCTATCATCTTGTTCAAGTTAAGGACACTAGTTTTGAAACTCCCAGTCTTGAACCAGTCCCAGTAGTGAATGAATATTCAGATGTCTTTCCCAAAGATCATTAAGGAATTCCTCCCAAAAGGGAAATAGACTTTGGTATTAATCTTCTTCTGGATACATAGCCTATCTCTATTCCGCCATAAAGAATGGCACCATTAGAACTCAAAGAACTGAAAGAGCAGTTGAAGTATCACTTAGATAAGGGATTCTTCAGGCCCAGTGTTTCCTCATGGGGCACTCCAATTTTATTTGTGCGCAAGAAAGATGGTTCTCTTAAGATGTTTGTAGACTACCGTCAACTTAATAAGGTCACGATCAAGAATAAGTATCCTCTTCTCAGAATCGATCACTTGTTTGACCAACTTTAGGGTGCCAGTTATTTCTCTAAGATAGAATTCAGATCCAACTATCATTAGCTCAGAGTCATAGAATGTGACATTTCAAAAATAGCTTTCCGTACTCGGTATGGTTACTTCAAATTCCTAGTCATGTAATTTAGTCTTACAAACATCCCAGCCGCTTTTATGGACTTGATGAACCATGTGTTCAAGCAGTACTTAGACTTGTTCGTCATAGTATTCATAGATGATATTCTGTTCTATTCCCGCAGTGAGCGCGATTATGCAAAACATCTCAGAGTAGTACTTCTGACTCTCAGAGATCATCAGTTATTCGCTAAATTCAGTAAGGGTGAGTTTTGGCTAAGTTCAGTAGCATTTCTTGGTCACATCATTTCTGATGATGGCATTAGGGTTGATCCTTAAATGATCTAAGTAGTAGGAAACTGGTCTTTCCCTATCTCTCAATCAGATATCAGGAGTTTCTTAGGTTTGGCTGGCTATTATAGGTGGTTTGTTGAGGGATTTTATTCTACAGCATCCCCTATTTCTAGATTAACTCAGAAGAAAGTCAAGTTTTAGTGGTTAGATCCTTGCGAGAAGAGTTTTTAGGAGTTGAAGACTCGACTCACCTCAGCTCCAGTTTTAACTCTTGCAGATGGTTCAAATGGGTTCATAGTGTATTATGATGCATCCAGAGTAGGTTTGGGTTGGGTCCTCATGCACCATAGTAAGGTCATAGCCTACGCCTCCAGACATCTTAAACTGCATGAGAGGAATTATCCTACTTATGATCTTGACTGATCAGTTGTAGTAGTTGCCTTGAAGATTTGGAGGCATTACCTATATAGTGTTCATTTAGATGTCTTCACAGATCATAAGAATATTCAGTATGTCTTTTCTTAGAAAGATCTCAATCATTATCAGAGAAGGTGGTTAGATCTCTTAAAAGATTATGACATTTGTATCCTTTATCATCCAAGCAAGGCAAACGTAGTGGCCGATGCTCTCAGTAAACTGTCTATGGGTAGTGTTGCTTATGTCGATAACAGTAAGAAGAAGTTAGCTTGAGAAGTCCATCAGCTTGGCAGAAGTGATATATGGGTTTAGAGTAGTTTAGAATCATCTCTAGTTTTTGAGGTAAAAGAAAAGCAAGATAGAGATCCCATCTAGTGTCAAGTTGAAAGAGTCATTTTAAAATTTAAAAATAGAGGTTTTCTCTTAAGAGAGAGATAGTGTTCTTCGTTGTCAGGGTCATCTCTGTCTTCCAGGTGTAGATGACTTAATGCGGGGAATTCTTACAGAAGCACATGGTTCATGCTACTCTATTCATCCAGGGGCCACAAGGATGTACCGCAACTTGCGAGAAATCTATTAGTGAAGTGGGATGAAGAGAGATATTGTAGATTTTATGGCTAACTGCTCTATAAGTCAGCAGGTTAAGATAGATCATCATAAGCCTAGTGGCTCCATGCAAGAGTATAGTATTACTACTTGGAAGTGGGAAGTAGTGAACATGAACTTCGTGATAGGTTTGCCTCAAACTTGTCATCAGCATGACTGAGTTTGGGTCATTGTAGACAAAATGACTAAATCAGCTCATTTCCTTCCGGTTCATACCTCTTATTCAGCTGAGGATTACACCAAACTCTACATCAAGGAGTTGGTCAGACTGCACGGTGTTCCGTTGTCCATTATCTCAGACAGAGGTACCCAGTTCACCTCTCATTTCTGGAAAGCATTCCAAAAGGGTCTTGGTACCCAAGTTTATCTTAGTTCTTCCTTTCATCCACAGATAGATGGTCAAGCAGAAAGGACCATTCAAATATTATAAGATATGCTAAGGGTGTGTGCAATCGATTTCAAGGAAAGTTGGGATGACCACTTACCTTTGATTGAGTTTGCATACAACAACATTTATCTTTCCAGTATTCAGATGACTCTATTCAAAGCTCTTTATGGTAGGAGATGTAGGTCTGCAATTGGTTGGTTCGAAGTTAGTGAGGCCTCAGTTAAAGGGCCTGACTTAGTATTCTATGCCTTAGAAAAAGTCCAGTTGATTAGAGAAAGACTTTGGGCTGCTCAGAGTTGACAGAAGTCTTATGCAGATGTTCGTAGAAAAGATCTTGAGTTCGAGATTGGTGACTATGTCTATCTAAAGATCTCTCCGTTGAAGAAAGTGAATCGGTTTAACAAAAAAGGAAAACTCAATCCCTGATACATCGGTGCTTTTAAGATTCTTAGTTGATTCGACAAGGTAGCTTACGAGCTTAAATTGCCTTATAATCTAGCGTCAGTTCATCCAGTCTTTCATGTATCCTTGATCAAGAAGTGAATAGGTGACCTATCAGTTGTAATCCCTATTTAGAGCATTGATCTTCAGAACACTCTCTCTTATAAAGAGATTCCAGTCAAAATCTTAGACTATCAGAGTCGTAGATTGAGGAACAAACAAGTCCCTCTAGTTAAGGTTCTTTGGTGAAATCAGTCCATCGAGGGAGATACTTGGGAAGCAGAGGCACGCATGCATACCAAGTATCCTCACCTTTTCTTTGCCAACTCAGATCAAGATCAAGGTAACAGTTCTTATTAATCTGACTCAGTTTCATGTTCAGTGTTCATCACAAACTTGGTATACAGTTTCATGCTCATGTTCCCATTATAAACTTGGTATCAAGTACCATTGCATATTCAGTCATGCACTAATGTATCAGTTCAGTTATGTAATTATGCATCAGACATGCATTCTCATTATGAGAAACTTAGTTCTTCAGAACACTCAGTCATGCATTCATGAATAAGTTACACATGCATCGGATATGCATATTCAGTATTATATGTTCAGCTTGTCAGTCATGTCAGTCATGAGATAGTGTTCCAGTTATTCATGTTCAGTATGTATGTCAGTTGTCTTTTCTCCTCCCTTAGTCAGTCTCATTCGAGGATGAATGTTCTCAAGGGAGAGATATTGTAATACCCCGTACTTTTTAAAGCTAATTTCATCTCAAGAATATCTAGTAATAGCTTCTAAATTGAATGATGGTTATTCCATAAGGAACTTTCAAGATTTTCACTTTTTGTCATATAGGAAATTCAATAAGCTTTCCATCGATATAAGATTCATCAAAATCCAATAACCGAGTCAGAAGTTACGACTATTTTAAGTTTCCGTCATAAAACAACCCCATATTAGTCAGTGGCGTGCCGCGCCTTAAGAGGAAAAGGCAATTGGTGAATTCCAGTAGGGGTTCACAATTATGGAGCGTCTCGCCAGGGTCCAAATTCAGAAATGTTCTTTTCTAGTGTCTTAACGCAATTTTCCTCTGCGTTGCAAAAAAGTTCCAGGTCACAATAGATGGGGCATCGCGATGGCTCCGCATCATGCCATCGCAAAGTTTCCTAATTGTCAAATTCCAGTGACACGGAGGGTTCAGTTTGGGAAAATTTTATTGAAATTAAATAACGCTTCCAAGGTTAAAAGGGTTAACTTCCTACCCCTATTTAAGCCCTTTAACACGTGATTCAGCCACTTTTCACCCAAAATACTCTTCGTCTCAAAAACCTCTCAAGAACAAGCTCGGATTTTCATAGAAGATCTAATTCCAAGAAAGTTTCACCGTTAATGCTCACAAATTATGAACTAAGGTACTCATAGTGTTCATTCATGGACTCCTTTTGTCCATAAAGCCGAAGAATCTCTTTTCTAAGTTTAAGTTTATGGATTTCTTTATAAATTTCATGTTGCGTTTGTTTTGTTTATGTTGAGAATGATCAATTGAATTCAAATTCATGTAGAATGATCAATTTTATGTGGAATTGATTTGTATAGATGTATATTTATGTGAACCTTTGAGTAAACCCTAGATGATGAAATTAGAGATGAATCATGAAAATTAATTATTGTATAGTGTTGTCTACATGTGCTCTGCCTACTATGTATTTTATTAAATGCCTAGATGAAGGAACAATGCCCAACTAGTATGATATAATGAAATCCCCATGTTTGTACAAGTTATTCCTATCACATGTTTTGATGAAATGCTTCTATAAATGTATTATGAATTATGATGTTAGTTATGTATTCAAGTAAGTTATTGTCGGTCAGTTTTCCTTCCATCAAGTCCTAGGGGTACTTGTACCCGAAATATTAGCTGTATGCCTAGAGCCATGTCATGTTTCCATGATATTCTCAGTCAAGATATAAATCCTTAAATTTCAGACAGTTTTATGACTTAGGAAATCTCCATGATCTCATAGACTTAGACAGTTGTCAGATATCTGTAGTATTCCGTCAGTCAACAAAATTCAGTAACTCAGTCCATGTTTAGTTCAGCAAATCATATTCAGTGTCTATTCAGATGGGAGTAGAAATTTGCATCGAGCGAACCCACAGATAGGAACTCACCTATTATATGAGGGTGTGATTCTTAGAAGCAATCCTTGCATTCTAGAACTATGTAGCTAGCATAAGTTAAGACATCATAGCCTGCTATATGAGGGTAGATGAGGTGTCTTAGCCTGCTATATTAGGTTCACTCACATGTTATCCTTACCCGTGGTGCGGTATTGACACCCTTCCAATCAAGGCATAAATTAGACCCCAATTCAGCTATAATACATCATGTAGGGTATGTCGTTTAGATGAATACCTCCTACAGTCTCAGTATCAGTCTCAGTAAAAGAACTTAGATAATTCTTAATATTTCTGGATTGTCAGATACAGTCAACTCAGATATAGTACAGAACTCATATAGTTCAATCAAATTCAGGACTGTCAGATATAGTCACTGATGTTATCGGTTATATTCAGATTCAGTAATCATGTTATCACAATATTAGTGTCAGTTGGTATGTCTCATGCATGTATTCTCACACTCGTGATAGTTAGTTATTATTATTGTTTATGCATATGAACCCTATGCATATGAATCCCATACATTTAGCCTACCTTACATGCTTAAAAGTACATTCAAAGTACTAATGCATTTACGTTATGGTGTCTTATACCATAGGTTCAGAGACACGAGCTCAAGAGCAACAGTAGATTCTAGATGTCCACAGACAGAGTTAGAAGTGAGTCCTCATCTTTTGGGGACATGATTATTTCCCCATTATCTTAGTAATTAATTTATTAGTTGGAGTTAGTTGGGGACATGTCCCATCAACTCCTTACTTAGACAGTTCAGTCAGTTAGAGGCTTTCTAGACTATCATGTTTTAGACTGCAGTATGTTCAATTTTGTTTTGGGTATTCTATTACCCTACACAGATGTTATATCATTCAGTTCATCTTCAGTATTGAACCTTATGGTTTATCAGTTCATTTTTCTGCGTTATAAAGTATTTTATGCAGTATATAGGTATAGATATCAGTCATAGGTTAGCTTATGGTCCTTCAGGGTCATGAGAATCATGTAGCATTCCGGGTACCAGATTTAGGGCCTTACAAATCACAATGCATAGGTTTAGCACGGGAATCATCTTAATCAAATAGGTATATCATAACTTAAGAGGCATGACAAGATCTTGACACATGGAAACCAAGTACTTGATCATCATTCATGATATTGATCCATGATGTAGATTACAAGTTCCAAGAATTGATCCTAGTATATGTTAAATTACATGATATTCATGATAAACCCTGCAATTTGCACGTTGATTGTCGTAACCATGTTAACCCTAACTATTTATGATTTAATAAATCAAGTATGCTTTTTACTTTTTTGATAAATTGTCGATGAGAATGAAATAAAACCGTTATAGCGTGCTCACATGTATTCCCCATTCATGTACAAGTTAATGCATTACAAGTGTTTGATGGAATGTCTCTATGAATGAATTATGACCAAGTGAACATTGTTATGTTATTCAAGATTATGCTTTGCTTTACTCTTCACACTATTGAGTCTTGCGGGTATTTAATACCCGATAATTTAGCTGTTTATCTAGAGTCGGTGTCAGTTATAGCATAGTATAAGTCATGTTACAATCAATAGTATTCTCAGTCCATTACAGAACTCAGTAGAATCAGTTAGTTACATAACTTAGGAAAATGTAGTAATCTTAGTATCAATCCAGTTCAGTTTAGTATACTCAAATCAGTGTCTTTTAGTTAGGAGTAGGATTCAGCACCGAGCGAGCCTAGGCATAGTGGTACACCCATTAGTTAGGATTGGGTCCTAGAAGCAATCCCTAAGTTCCAGATCTACCTAGTCAGTGTAGGTTATGAGATGTCACCCGTTAGATAGGACTAATATACTTAGGGATCACCCGCTCATTTAGGACTGATCTCAGGGGTCATCCGTTAGTTTGGAGTGACTCCACAACAATTATTAGTACCCGTGGTACGGTGCTAAAACCCTTCCAATTGGGGTTTGAACCCCACCTCAGTTATCTTCTCTTATTTCAGGTATGTTAGTTAGATGATTACCTTTCACAGTTTCTGTTTTAGTCTTCAGTTCAAAAACCAGCACAGTTTTATAGAATTAGGACTGTCAAATGTAGTCAATTAGTATTAGTTAATCATTTATCAAAATTCAATATTTATCTTCAGAAAAGCTAAGTTATAGTTTATATATATATATATGTATTTGCACATATTGTATTCTCAGTATTAACAGTATTCTCAAATTTTCCATGTACTCTTATGTTCAGTTACTCTCATTCAGTCAGTTATATCCTCATGTATAATAACCTTGCACTCAACCTTAACTCATTTAGCATACTAGTACATTTCCACGTACTGGTCACATCCCATTTCTTGCGCTATGATATTTCATATCATAGGTTCAGACGCTCAGGTTCCCGACCATGCATAGTAGATTCAGATTCAGCCAGCAACAACATATTTAGCAGTGAGTCCTCATCATTCGAGGTTATTATTTTATTTAATTATTTTAGTAGTCTCAGTATTTTAGTAGATGGAGTTAGTTGGGGATTATCCCATCAACTCCTCTTTTAAATAGTTTTAGCTAGATGTTTTTCAGACTAGTTTCACTCAGTATTCAGTTTTACAGATGCTATATTTTATTAGTATTTCAAATGTTTTGAACATGATGGCATTTCGGCCTATTTTTCGACATTAATTACACTATTATTATTTAGTGCTCAGAATAAATACTATTCATGGGTTAGCTTATGGCCCTTCGGGATCGTAAGCACCGTGTGATGACTAAAGGGTAGTCTTGGATCGTTACACAATGTGAAATAAATCAATAAGTAACTCACAATCATCAGTAAAAAACAAGTGAATGGAATGAAATCCTTACATGCAAAAGATAATAGTGTCATAATTACTTCATCTCCTTGTATTTAAAATATTTACCAGAAGGTCCAAGTACAACAAGTTGTTGGACACTTACAAAACATAACTTACTTGTGCACTTATTCACTAGTCAATACTTGTGTACTCATTCACTACTATGCATGACAATGTCAAGTACATCAATAAGTAACTCACAATCATCAGTAGCAAACAAGTGAATGGAATGAAAATCCTTACATACAAAAGATAATATTGTCTTAATTCTTTCATCTTATTGTATTTAAAATATTTACAAGAAGGTCCAAGTACAAGTTGTTGGAAACTTAGAAAACACAACTTACTTATGTACTCATTCACTAGTCAATAAAAGAGAGGAGATCAAAATCATACCTATTCCAACAGTGGACCCATCCCTTCTTATAAAATGTTTTTGGATGCTTAACCCAATCACCACCATGATAAGGTTTACCATTTTAATAATATACAAAGATTCAAACAACATTATACTATAACAATCACTAAAATAGACCCTAAAATAAATTAAAAAAATAGACTCAAAATAAGCTCAAAATAGACCCAAACAGATACAAAATATACCTAAATAAACCCCAAAAATACCCAAAATAGAAAAGCAGTAAATAGTTGATTATATGTAAAGATTTTAAATTTACAACTTGAATATCCAATAATTAGAAGTAGACCAAGTGAAGCAATATTATTCATTAATAGTCACCAAAACAAACCATATTTCAGCAAATTAGCTGGTTATATACACAAAGATTGTAAATTTACAACTCAAACATCCACATATCAGAAGTACACCAAGTCAAACATCATTATACAATAACAGTAACCAAAATAGACCTAAAATAGATCAAAAATAGGCTCAAAATAGACCCAAACAGATACAAAACATACCTAAAATAAACTAAAAAAAACTCCAAATAGATCCAAAATAGAAGTACATAAAATAGTTAGTTATAAACACCAAGATTGTAAATTTACAAATTGAATGTCTAAAAATCAGAACTACACCAGGTCAACCATCATTAAACAACAACAATCACCTGAATAGACCCAAAATAGATTAAAAAAAAAAATAGGCTTAAAACAGACACCAAATAGATACAAAACACAGCTAAAATAAACCCACGAAAGATCCAAAAAGAAGTACACAAAATAGTTGATCATATATTGAAAGATTGTAAATTTATAACTTGAATATCTAATAGTTAGAAGTAAACCAAGTCAATCATCGTTATTCATTAACAGTTACTAAAAAGATCTTATTTCTACAAATCAGTTGGTTATTCGCACAAAGATTGTAAATTTACAACTTGAATATCCAAAACTCAAAAGTAAACCAAGTTAAACATCATTATACAATAATAATCACCAATATAGACCCCATTTTAGCAAATCAGTTGGTTATATACACAAAGATTACAAATCTACTACTTGAATATCCAAAAATCAAAAGTACACTAAGTCAAACATCATTATACAATAATAGTTATCAAAACAGACCCCATTTCAGCAAGTTCTTTGATTTTATACACAAAAATTGTAAATTTACTAGAAAATTCAAAAATCAAAAGCACACCAAGTCAAACATCATTATACAATAACAGTCAACAAAACAAATCCTATTTTAGCAATACAACTAATTATAAACATAAAAATTAAAAATTTACTACTTGAATATTAAATAATTAAATGTACATGAAAACTATGAAATTAAGAACAAAATAGAGAACAAAATAACAAATGTTGTCTATTCTAGAGATTGATCAGCATAAGAAACAATAATTTTCGATAGATCCTTGATACAAAATAAATATAATCGAGGCATGAAAACTATAACAGTAAGAAAGAAAAAGAGAAAAAGATAACAAATGTTGTATATTCTTGAGATTGGCCAGCATAAGAAGAAATAATTCCTAAAACAAAATTTAGGCATAGAATGATCTGAATTGGTTTTGTCACATATGGATAACATTCTTGCAAGCATGCAATAATTAAGCATTTTTCTTAGATATTACTCTCCATGAAAAGAATTGAAAACAAATATAAACGCACAAAAACACACAATAACAATCTAAAACTGGAACAATCACAAATGATGCAAAACCATAAAAAAAACTCATTCAAAAAAACATCTATTTTAGAAAATTGTATACAGGCATATCTAACAATTGAATTCTCTTGCTAAATTTGTATTATTCTAGATTAATATCTAAATGTTCAAAAACTAATACGAAAAATACTAAGTATTAAGTTTTGATCTTTCTCATATTAATACTGCAAAAATACATCTTATAATATTGGTCAAAGTAAAATGTCACTTTCTCTTAAATAAGACGTGACAAGCAAAAGTGAAAGAAGAAAGTAGATACGAAGAAATTTATCCAATAACCAGTTCATGATTAAAGAAAGGGTAGGTAAATTTTAGTAATAGAAGCAGTTCATGATTGTGGTAGACATATTAGGATTCATAAATATATTAATACCGACTTACAATCAAGAGAACTAATGTCAACATACTCAAATATGAAGCCATAAGGAAAAGTCTGATAATATTCGAGAAAAATAATAACTAATGTTAACAACAAATTAATATTTTATCATAGATTTTTTTTAGAGACCCAAGACAACAATAGAGAATAAAGGGAGCACTTCATAAAGACAAGTCTCAAACACATGAAAAAGATACCATTCTCCTATTTTATACCAAAAAAATAATGGGAGAGGCTACATGTTTAAAAATAATCAAACAAGACAATGGAATATGATTTAACAATGTATACAAATTTGAATAATTTTTAATTCCTTAAAAATAAAAGTCAATTCACGAAAAGAAAATAAAGAAATGAATTATGATGGTGACTCTCTAAGAAAATCTATAAAAATCCATAACAAAGAAAAATCCTTGAAAAACTGGATATTTCTTTAACGTAAACACACACAAATCCCAAGAAAATATCTGAAAATGAAATCAAATCAAGATCCTAAAAAATTCATCAAAAATCCTAAAATCAACAATATATAAGCATAGAAAACTCAGAAAACATGACATTTCGTTAACGTAGAAATGCACAAACTCTAAGCAAATATCTGAAAATGATATCAAAGTAGAACCTTAGAATAAACACCAAAAATCCTAAAATCAATAATATGTAGGTGCACAAACCCCCAAAATTGACAACTAGACCTAAAGTTGGACCAAAAAATAATTTTCTAGAACTTTTGATTCAACTAATAACAAACCAAAATAAGAAAATAATTAAATGAAAGATCGTAGATAGAGAAGAAATATACGTGCAAAATCCTACTCGATTCTCAATGGTAGAAGAAGAAGAATCATTAAAGAACCAAGTTTTTTTAGGAGTTTTTGTGTTAGTGAGAGTGAGAGTGAGAGAAAGAGAGAGTGAAGACACATGAATGTATTTGCGTCTTGAAGGTTCTTTAATTAGATTGGATTTGGGTTATTATTTGGGTGTGGTGTGGTTTAAATTAGAACTCAATTTAGGTGGGGCTTTGATTAACTAAATAGATTAAATTAAAAAAGGACAAACAAATAGAAATTTTACATATGTTCTATCGGTAGTGAGAACAGTATATATATATATATATATATATATATACACACCTTTTCATTAACGGCAAGGGTATATTTATATCTAAAGTATAGGAGGGATATATCTGTACCATTTATCAAAGTTCAGGGATATATTTTGTACCTTTTTTGAAATAAATATCATAATATTTTTGTTTTAAAAATTAAGAATTAATTAATTGTTGTTTCCATATTTATACCCAGTCATAAATATGAAGAGATATTAATATAGTACAAAAATAGAAACATTAAATAAAGATGTGTAGTAATTAATGATAATTTAGTAAAATTCAACCTAGATAATGCTTTTCTTAAGGGGAGTGCAACTTAAAAATATCACAAGTAAATAAGAACAAAGGGAATATTAAAGATTGATTAATTGAAATAGTATGGTAAAATTATTATGTCTATCATTATTTTCTTAATGGGTGTGTCAAATCAAAAATTAACAACTAATTTTGAACGGAGGGAGTGTTTGGATAAGATTAAGCTCAAATAAGTAAAAATAAGACAAAAGTTATAATTTAAAATTTTAATAATTACTTTTGATTTTTAAGCAAAAACCCAATCCAATATCGGAGTAACTAATTTATATTAACTCCATTTCAATTTATTGATCTTACTTTTCTCTAATTCATTTTTGTTAAAAAGTATTTTTTCGTCTAACTCTTTAATTTTAATTTCTCAATGTGTCATGTTTAATGTCACAAGATCAAAAGATATTTTGATATATTTTTACATATTTTTAATTTAGAATTAAAAAATTCAAAAATGTTTTTACTGCTTAAATTTTATGTTAGATTAAAATCACAACGGCATATGTATATGTTTGATAATATTTTAAAGGCTAAACACACACGAAGGCTCCTTATTGAGTTTTACCATGTTGGCACCTTAATTAAGCCATCTTCCTATTGAACAATTAAGCTTAAATCAAATCACACCTATTACACACTAATACTGATGTGGTACTATGTGTATTAGACGCGTGAAGTTGCTTAATTCTATACAAAAATGGTCCGAAATATTGTGAATTAATAAAAAAATAAAATCATAATTAGTATTTTTTTAATTTTCTTCTTTTTCATTCTTTCACCACCTTACTTCTCCACCACTGGTTTAAATTTCTTTATTAACAACCTCCAAACACCATCTTATCCACCTTAAATCACTACCATCAACACCAAAATAGTACACCAGAAACAAATGCCAATTACCATGCATCGCCCCTCTTCTTCATTTCATCCTTATCACCATAGACTAATTCCCTCACTCTATTCAACACCCCTCTATTAACAACCTCTATTTGTCCATTCACTATCAAATGCACCTACTTACTAAAACATCACAGATAAGTTCATTCATTTTTCTTAAAAGGAAAAAACCTTTTCTAATTTCTTTCACCGACAACAAATTTTTTTATCGAAATTGTTATAAGAAATTTATTGAAGATGGGTGAACCCACTAATACAATGTTATCCTTATCGTGTTAAGGGTGCTTAAAGATATCTTATTTTCATATAAAGGGTGTCATGTAATGGTGATTGCACTTACATTTAATCAAGGGTCCATGGAGAAGTTAAGAGAATATGAGAAGGGGCTAAAAGGCCCTTTGAAAAAGACATGTGCCCAATATTCCTTAGAGGTGCGCCCAACCTACTTTAGCAGATCAAGATCAGGGCAAAATAGTTTCATTTACTCTAGAAAGTCCCTTGATGTGTGCCACATTTTTCCCAAGATTCTAGAGTGGGATGCCTTGCTTCATTAATGCAAATGAGTCACTTTTAGGCCCATGGTAATAAGTTAAACCCTATAATATATATAGATTATCTTATTATTTATCTCGTTAGTTTATTTTTGATAGTAAAAATATGAAAACTCTTGAGAGAATAAGTGCAAGCTTGGAAACGGTTTTGTTGAATCTTGTTTAGAAACAGTGGTTGAAAGGGCATTTTGATTTTCTTGCGGCCAATATAAGAGATTATGTTCTTGTGGATAGTAAAATTAGGGGTTTTAAGTTTTATATACTCATTACTTCCTATTTCTTTTTGTCTTCTTGTGTCAATCTATCTATCTATCATGTATCCTTTTATCTCTTTACTTTTTGTATTTTCAATTTAGCGGTCTCTTTAGTTTGTATGTATTTTTATCATTTTTGTAGTTTGATCTTTATCATTTGATATTAGATACGATCTTGATTTCATTCCTACAAAGTCAATCTTAAGTCGAATTACCTTAAAAAATTGGAAAATCACAAAAACATTGAACTTTCACATTTTTGGTCTTAGGTCAAAATTTGAGTCTTATATTTTTGCGTTTTCTTGTGTTTATAGTGTTCTATTCTCATTCTTTAACACTATAGGAGTCCAAATATCATATTTGTGCTACATCGGAGCGATATAGAACATCTACCATTTTTGGAAGCTTAAGTTGAATAAATTTTAAGTGGGTTGCAAAGTTTCAAAATTTTGGTTATGAATTTGAGATAAAATGTTTGGGATGAGTTTATAAGGTCAAAAATTTCTTCCATTCAAAATATCATCTCATTCTGAGCTGAGGTGAAGAAGTCGGCAATTTTTGTGTTCTTGGAAATATTCAAATCTTCATGATGAATTTTCAGCAAAAAAGTGGTTCTTTGATCCTAAAAAGTGAATAAAATGGTGCACAAAAGTCTTACTACAAATAATCTTTGGAATATCCAAAAGAATATTCCAAGAAGTGGACAAAGAGAGGACCATAACAAGTATAATTGATAACCAAGAAGGGATGGGTGGCTGATCTGCACCCCATCTACCCTTAGTATGCATTTTAACTATTTCACCAAACAAAAATCAGCCCAAATCAGTTCCTTAGGCACCTGGTATGCTCCTTAGGTGCAATGGACCTACTCAAGCTGGGCAAAACAACCCCTCTTGCATTGGGCATGCGATTGGGTTATTCATAATCTATTTTGGTGGATCAAAAACACATTTCAAAGCTTCCTAATTCTCTTTAAGTTCATATTAGATTTATGTAGTTTCATTTCTTGATTCTTAATCAACTCTTCTTTGATTCTAAACACTAATTAACAACTAGTAGTCAACCTACATAATTGTGATTAGTGCTTGAGTTCGTTTCTTTCTTCATCCTATTTTTTGAGCTTTTCTAGTTTTTAATTCTTGTAGATTCTTGATTCAAGTCCGCACATATTTTTTTTGTGTCTTTCAAACAAAAATCCATTTCATCAACAAGTAGCAATTAACTCCTTATGAACCATCAAAGTGTAAATAATTTCCAGAAAATAAAAGGTGTGTAAAAATTAGTGATTATGAGCTTTAATCTTACTAACACTAATGTTGTTGTAAGACCCCACAAAAGTTTCTAGCTTAATTCAGTCATTTAATCTTGTCAATGGGTCTCAGACTTAGAATATATTAGCTATGTATTCAGACTTAGTGCCATTTTAGCCTTTGAAAGTGGGAAATCTTATTTCGAGACCTTTAAATCCATTAAATGTTGATATTTGAGTTAATTCATGATTAGTAAGGTTAATAGATGTTGCCGGAAGAGTTTCAAAAATTTTGAACCTCATTTAGACCATGTTTGAGTGCCTAAAATAGTGGATCGACGCGATCTCGACATGTTGCATTGATAGATAGTTTCCCTTAGCTTCAGTTTAGTTTCAGTGAACCGATGTAGACTCGACGTGGTGCGTTGGCTATCGTGTCGATGCCAATGATGCAGTAAGTTGATCTGTGCATCGATAACATAGTTTTTTGGTCATTAAAAGACGCATCTTTAGGGGTAATTGGGTCTTTTTTCCACGTCTTTCAGCCCCCATAACGCGAAATTAAACTCATTGACGAGCAATTATACTCATTCATTCTCAAAATTATTCAAGAACAAAACCCTAGGTGTTCAAATTTCAAATCAAGAACTCAAGAACACACCACCAATTTTTCAGAATTCAAGCACTAAGGTATGTGAAGTATTCATCCAAAGGTCCCTTCCAGCCTTGGAGTCCAAGAAACCTTGTTAAACTTCTAGTATGATTAATTTTATGATTTCCTTGATTGTAATTAAGGAAAGGGTATAGTATCATGTCAATCCATGTTAAAGCTCTTGAATTGTGAAATTTCTAATGGAAAGTGTATTGCTCACATGTGATTTAATATTATGTGCATAGATTATGCCTTCCAAGTGTCCTATGAATTATTCATGTGAGTTAAATAGTGGAACATTATCATGTATACAAGTCCATGTCATGCAAGTGTTTGATAAAATGCCTCTATAGATACACTATGAACAAGTGTGCACTTTTACGCTATGCAAAGTCATGTGATGCTTTACTTTTTATGCTATCAAGTCCTGGGGATATCTAATACATGACAATTTAGATGTTTACTTAGAGCCAGTTTCAGTTACAAAGTAATCTCAGTAGTAACTCAATCGGTAGAACTCAGCCAGTTACAAAAACCCAGGAAATATCAGTAGATTTCATAATTTACTTATAGTACTGATTTTAGACCTCAATAGCACTTTGTGCTCAATCAGTTTATAAAATTCAGTAGTATTCTTTCAGTCCGTGGACCTCACTGAACTCCTTTCAGTTCAATCAAATAATATTATCAGTAACAATTCAGTCAAGCCTAGTATAAACTAAAAATCAGTTCAGTGTCCTTTCAGTTGGTAGTAAATTTAGCACTGAGCAAAACCATAGATGGGGGAATTTCTATCAATAGAGGGTTTGATCCTTAGTAGCAAATCCTACGTTACAAAACTATGTAGCCAGAGTAGGTTGAGATATTTTCCTACCAGATACTGTGAGGGTTGATATATCTTATTTGAGTTTTCCTACTAGCGAGGGTTGGTGAAAGAGCTTCCTGTCAAAGAGGGTTAACTCACATCTTGTCTCTACCCATGGCACGGTTTTGACACCCTTCCAACTGGGGTTATAGATTGGACCCTAATCAGTTCAGAGAGGGGCATTTCAGTTAGATAATTACCTCCCATAGTCTTAATTTCAGTCTCAGTCTCAGAATAGAACTCTGTTTAGTTCTACAAATTTAAGACTATCAGATATAGTCACTCAGCTTAGTACAGAACTCAGTATAGTTCCACAGAATCTAGACTGTCAGATATAGTCATTCAATTATCAGTAATTCAGTATCAGCATACTTATATTACTGTTAATCAGTATTCAGACTTAGTATTCATTATTATTATGATCTCTGTTACAGTATATGTATTCATGCATGTACTTTTACTTAGTCATACTTATGTTATTTAGTTATTTTTGTTCATGCATATGAACTCATTCATTTTAGCCTACCTCACTGAGCATACCAGAACATTCAAAGTACTTGTGCATGTTTTTTTCTTGCGCTATGATATCTGATATCATAGGTTCAGACAAACGGGCTCTAAAGAACCCTTAGAAGTTCAGATTTTTAGCAGTCAAAGTAGTGGTGAGTCCTCATAGTTTGTGGACATGGTCGTATTCAGTATTTTTTTCAGTAGTTGGTGTTAGTTGGGGGCTTGTCCCATCAACTCCACAATTCTGGTAGTTTAAAGGCTTTTCAGACTAGAGTATTTTTTGACAATTGTTCAATTTTTTAGTATTGATTCTTAGTTTGGGTATTATGATACCTTATTCAGCATTTTTCAATTTTATACAGCATTGAACCTTATGGCAAGCTTTTGCCTATTTCTGCATATTTACAATATTATTATTCAATTGTAATAGCAGGTACCAGTCATAGGTTTGCCTATGGTCCTTTGGGATTATGAGCATCGTGTAGCATCCAGGGTATAGACTTGAGGTATTATAAACTTGGTAACAGAGCCTAAGGTTCAGCAGTATTCTAGGAAGTCTTAAAGCCGCATCTAGTGGAGTCTTGTAGATTGGTGTGTTGTGTTCCATACTTATGGATAGGAGGCTACGGGGTATTTTAGGAAAATTTTCCCTTTATTTGATATTCATACCATGCGAGTGAGCATGAGCTCCAGTTAAACTCTTAGTCTAATCCTTTCTCTTCATTTTATAGAATATGTCTTCAAAGAGGAATAAGGGAAGAGGAATGGTAGACCAGTCAGAACCCCTACCCATTCAGGCAGATCCCCTAGATGAGCACCTCTCTCATGCAGAATTTAAGGCTACATTTACTACTCTATCCAGTTCAGTCGCAACTCAGAATGAACTGCCAACTGCTATTCCAGCCAACCCAATGGCTAATACTATTGCAGCCAAGATTCTGCACTTCACCCGAATAAATTCTCCCTTATTCTTAGGTTCTAAGTCTAAAGAAGATCCACAAGAGTTCATCGATCAAGTTCAAAAAGTCATAGATATCATATGAGTTACTTTTAGTGAGATTGATGAGTTAGCCATCTATCAGCTACAAGAAGTAGCCCATACGTGGTTTAAGTAGTGGAAGGTAGACAGGGGTGCAGATGCAGAGCCCATAAAATGGGAAGAGTTTTCTACGAACTTTTTAGATAGATTTTTTCCCTTAGAGCTGAAAGCAGCCTAGGTGTTAGAGTTCATCAATCTCAGGCAAGGCAGTATGAGTTTGAATGAGTATTCCCTTAAGTTTACTTAGTTAGCCAGGTATGCTCTTCATGTAGTACCAGACAATAGATCTAGAATGAGCAAGTTTGTGAAGAAGTGGGTATCTGGTAGAGTTTTTAAAGAGTGCAGGACTGCAATGTTGATTAGGGAGATGGATATATCTAGGCTTATGGTCCATGCTCAACAGGTTGAGGAATAGAAACTTAAAAAGAAGGAGAGAGAAAATAAGAGAGCTAGAATGGGTAGCTTTAGTTTTGCCCAGCCAAGGTTAGAGGGTGGTAATCGTTCTCGATTTAGTCAGAAGTTTTTAGCCCCAGTTCCATCTTCAACTAGTAGACCAGTACCAAGGTCCAGGAATAACAGTCATAATGGGGCACCAGGCTCCAAAACCCAGAGTTGTGTAAGTGGTGTTCGTACTAATCCGCTTTGCGAAGAATGTGGTAAGAATTATAAGGGTATGTGTAGAGCCGATAGTGATGTGTGTTTTTGATGTGGTAATTCAAGTCATAGAGTCTGAGACTGTCCTAAGGCTGGTCTATGAAGTTAGCACAGTCGTCCTTCAGCTCATTCCGGTCACGCGAATCAATAGGGTGCCACTTCAAGTGCCGCTAGTGGAAAGCACCCAAATAGCTTTATGTACTTCTGTCCAAAAAAGATTGGGAAAGTTCCCCTGATGTGGTCACGAGTACATTATAGACCTCCCATTTACATGTTTATGTCTCATCAGATCCAGGAGTTTCTTCTCTATCTTTTGTAACTCTTTGCATAGTAGGTAGCTTTAAAGTCAGACCAAATATTAACAAAACCTTTCTCTGCCTCCACCCAAGTGGGTGATTCTATCATAGCCTAACAGGTATACAAGAATTGTCTGGTTATGATATCTTAGGAAGTCAGGCTTCCAGATTTCAGTAGTAATATTAGTATGTGTAGGAAAATAATGGGTGGGACTGATTCCCGACCCGTCTTAACCTCAGTTCAAAGTTTTGTACTTCAGTTATCATGATACTTACCCATGCTTTACGTCTTAGCTCCATGAACACAATTTATTTTCATACACTTTCGATAAAATTATATGCGTTTCCAGTTCTTAGTACGAGGAGTTCTAGTTCACTCAGTAGTACAAATCATGTTCCATGAACACGTAAGCTCCAAACTCAGGTCATGTAGCTCATGATTTCTGTACTCATGCCTTACGTGTGTTCAGTCCCAGTTACCATCTGAATCATAGTCTCAGTCACAGTCTTAGTTATAGTGTCAGTCTCAGTCCAGTAATCAGATCAGTAACTCAGTTCAGTTTTAGTTTTGCTTTTCCCTAGCGTACAATTATCAGTTATTCAGTTATTAGTATTTAAGTACCTCAATTTATAGACTATTTCAGAATCATGTTATATGCTTGGTCTTGCATTCTAAAATAATACATTTTTTCATGCATTCATGCTCAGTTATATCGTGTTAGTCAGTCATTCCTTTCCTCATTTCCATAATACTCTACAGTTTTAGTCCAGTTATTTAGACTAAGTATAGTTTAGTCTTGCAGACCTAATACTCATCTATTAGTCATTCAGTTAATCAGATAAGTTCGTATGCTTATGCATTTGTGCGCAGCACCAATGCGAATATTTTTCTATAGTCCCAAGTGAAGTATCGTACTAAGGTGGAGAGTATAGTTTAGAGAGTATTCAAAGGATATGTCTAATTTAAAAAAAAACATTTATTTGTAGGGCATAAGTCTTAGCCACTCTATCTTAGATTATCATTCATAGGACTTCCCTTATATTAAAGAATTCTAGCCACTTTGTGATGTCTTATTCAGACAATTCCAAGCTTTCCTTGCTCCCTAAAGTGCTGGCAACTCGGAAAAAAAGAGTATCAGAGAGAAGCTCTAGTTGAGAATAAGTTTTTAGTATGAGTTAGTCCGTAAAGCCAGTAATTCAGTTTAGCAGCTAGACAGACAAATTCATGTGGTGTGGCTTTCCATCTAGTCGCACCATCTGAAGTCTCATAAATGTAACTATTCTAAGATAGACCAACCAGGAAGTTACGTGTTTAGCTCAGTTCATGTATTATGTCTCAGTTTCAGGCCTCAGATATTCAGTCACGATTCAGTTTGTAGGTGCCTTATGTATCGCCTAAGTTTTCCTCAGTATCTCAGCCAAGTCAGTATTCTTCGGGGGATATAATGTACCAAGGGGGAGATGTACTATAACCCTGAGCTTTCATGTCCTAAACCTTCCAGTTCTCTTTATAAAACGAATCTAGTTTGGAGTAGTGGTACTTATAAGTTGACCCTCAAGTTCCAATCTCAGTTGTAAACCACGTTTTTAAGGAGGGCTCAGTTCAATTCACAATATTCAGTTCATGTATCACGTTCCAGCATCAGTCCTATTATCACGTATTTGTTCATGCATTTTCATAAAATGATCTTGGGTTCATTAGTGTTTTTTAGTGTAAGTAAAAAATTTTCCTTGAACTTACCCAGTTCTATGTTTAGATTACGTTTACAAGCTTGATATCAGTTACCATTGCATATTCAGTCACACATTTATGAATTTGTACTGTTATGTATTCATGCATTAGATATGCATGTTCAATATGAGAAACTTAGCTAACCAATAATCCCAGTCGTGCATTCATGAATCAACTCAGTCATGCACTCATGGATCAGATATATATGTTCAGTATGAATTTCAGTGTGTCAAAAATATCAATCATGTAATCATGTTTCAGGTGTTCATGTCCAGTAGGTAAGTTCAGTCTATCGGTATTCCCAGCTTAGTCAGTCTCATTCGAGGATGAATGTTCCCAAGGGGGAGATATTGTAAGACCCTGCAAAAATTTCTTGCTTAATTCAGTCCTTTAAGCTTGTTAAGGTGTCCCAGACTTAGAATATATTAGCTAAGTATTCATACTTAATGCCATTTTAGCCTTCAAAAGTGGGCAATCTTATTTTGAAACCTTTATGAGAATTAAATGCTGATATTTGAATTAACTCATGATTAGGAAGGCCAATAGATGTTCCCGAATAAGTTTTGGAATTCTCATACCTCGTTTAGACCATGTTTGACTGCCCAAAATAGTGGGTTGATGCGATCTCTACGCGTCGCGTCGACCATCACATTGATAGATAGTTTTCCCTCAGCTTCAGTGCAATTCTAATGAACCAACATAGAATAGATGCGATACGTTCGCCATTGTGTTGATGCCAATGATGCGATGCGTCGATTTACGGATTGATAACACGGGTTTTCAGTCATTAAAATCCATATCTTTGGGGGTAATTGGGTCTTTTCCCCACATCTTTCATCCCCTATAACACAAAATTAAATCCTTTGAAGAGACATTATGCTCATTCATTCTCAAAATTTCTCAAGAACAAAACCCTAGGTGTTATAATTTCAATTCAAGAACTCAAGAACACACCACCAATTTTTCAGAATTTAGGCACTAAGGTATGTGAATTGTTCATCCAAGGTTCCCTTCCACCCTTGGAGTCCAAGAAGCCCTTTTAAACTTCTAGTATGATTGATTTCATGATTTACTTGATTGGAATTAAAGTGTATCCATGACTATTGTTGTAATTGGATTTCCGTCTGATGAATTAACACATATTTTATGTAGAATAGATTATCATGTGTATAGTATCATGTCAATCCATGATAAAGCTCTTTAATTGTGAAATTGCTAATGAAAAGTGTGTTGCTCACATGTTGTTTAATATTATGTGCATAGATTATGCCTTCCAAGTTTTTGATGAATTATTCATGTGAGTTAAATAGTAGAATATTGTCATGTTAGCATGTATACAAGTCCATGCCATGAAAGTGTTTGATAAAATGCCTCTATATATGCATTATAAACAAGCGTGCACTTTTATGCTACGCAAAGACATATGATGCTTTACTTTTTATGCTATCGAGTCCTGGGGGTATTTAATACCCGACAATTTAGCTGTTTACTTAGAGTCACTGTTAGTTACAAAGTACTCTCAGTAGTGACTCAATCAGTAGAACTCATCCAATAACAAAAACCCAGAAAATATCAGTAGTGTTCGTAATTCAGTCACAATACTCAGTTTAGACCTGAGTAGCACTCTTTGCTTACTCTGTTAACATAATTAAGTAGTATTTCGTCAGTCCATAGAACTCAGTGAACTCAGTTTAGTTCAGTCAAACAGTAATATTAGTAACAATTCAGTCAAGCCTAGTATAGACTAGAAATTAGTATAGTGTCCATTCAGTTAGTAGTAGGATTCAGTACCGAGTGAACCCAGGGATGGGGGCATTCCTGTAAATAGAGGGTTTGACCCTTTGTAGCAATCCCTGCATTACAAAACTACATAGCCAGCATAGGTTGAATTATCTTCCTACCAGATAATATGAGGGTTGATACATCTCATTTGAGTTTTCCTACCAGCGAGGGTTGACAGAAGAACTTCCTATAAGAGAGGGTTAGCGCACACCTTGTCTCTACCTGTGGAACGGTATTGAAACCCTTCTAATTAGGGTTATAGGTTGGAACCTAACCAGTTCAGAGAGGGGAATGTTGGTTAGATTATTACCTCCAACAGTGTCAGTCTCAGAATAGAACTCAGTTAAGTTCTACAGATTTAGGACTATCAGATATAGTAACTCAACTTAGCATGAAACTCAGTATAGTTCCACATAATTTGGACAGTTACATACGGTCATTCAGTTATCAGTAATTCAGTATCAATATACTTAGATAACATTCAATCAGTATTCAGACTCAATATTCAGTATTATCACGATCTTAGTTATAGTATACGTATTCATGCATATACTCTTACTAAGTCATACTTATGTTATTCTGTTATTATTTTTCATGCATATGAACCCATGCATTTTATCCTACCTCACTGAGCATACCAGTACATTCAAAGTACTGACACATGCTTTTCTCTTGCGCTATGATGCCTTATATTATAGGTCCAGATGCACGGGCTCCTGAGAACCCTTAGCAGTTTAGATTTTCAGCAATCAGAGTAGTGGTGAGTCCACATAATTCGAGGACATGGTAGTCTTCAGTATTATTTTTAGTACTTAGATTTAGTTGGGGGCTTGTCACATCAACACTACAGTTTAGACAGTTTAGAGACTTTTCAGACTAGAGTATTTTCAGACAGTTGTTCAATTTTTCAGTATTGATTCTTAGTTTGGGTATTATGATACCTTATTCATCATTTTAGTATTATAAAACATTGAACCTAATAGCAAAATTTTACCTATTTCCACATATTTTCAGTATTATTATTTAGTTGTTACAACAGGTACCAGTCGTGGGTTAGCTTGTGCTCCTTTAGAATTATGAGCACTATGTAGCATCCGGGGTATACACTCAGGGCGTTACATTTGTCTTGTCTTTGTTGAGTGTTTCATTTCTTGGTACAATCTCTCTGAAAGGTAAAACATGAGAAATCATGGATAATAACACTTCAAATTTTATCTTTATGTAACTTGAAGCTCTCTATTGTGAAGTAGATTCCTTGAATGCTAAGTCAAGATCACGTGACACTAAGATGGGATCAAGTGAAGAAAAATATCTAATATTGGTGGGAGGATGTATAGCATGGAAGAGTCCTTTGACTCCAATTAGCAAATTCAAGACTCCCCAATGCATAGACTAAACTTTATGATCCCAGAAGGGGATGATGAGCAATTAGAGTTATATTGGAGTCAATCTTTTTCACTGAGGCACATAGTGAGGGGACCTTTGAAAGAGGAACTTGACCAAATCCAAAACCTATGTCACACAAGGTTTGAGATGATGGAAGATATGTGTTCCTTGGTCATTAATGGGAAGAAAAACATTAATGTCGTATCTTGTACACTTCTTATCGAATAGAACTTCCCACACAAACACCTCCCAAACCTTACAAACTCAAATGTTAAGAGAATGAACCAATAGAAGTGACCAAGCAAGTAATCATTGAATTTAAAGTTGGCAAGTATCAAGATAAAGTACAATGTGATGTAATGGCCTTACGAGCTTGTCATATATTTCTTTGTAAGCCTTGGAAAGATAAAAGACAATTCACTATCTATAGAATTCTAATAAGTATGTACTTGTATTTGGAGGACAAAAACACTTTATTGAGCCTATGACATCCGAGAAAGTGAGTAAGGAATATGAGATCATGACAGGTTCCAAGAAGTAATGAAGAAGTGGGAAATTGAGAAGAGTGAAAGGGAATTATCCCTTGAACAAGGAAAGAAATATATGTATCTAATACAAGAATAGTTGACTAACAATGATGAACCAAGTGGTTTCTTGAAATATGTGAACAAGGAACGCTTAAATATGGGACTTATCAATACAAATCCCTTGTTACCCACTAACCCTGATACTAGCATTTTACCTAGTATAATCCTTTCTTTTGTGCATGTTCAAGAACATGCACTTTCAAAGGAGGATCCAAGAATAGTTCCTCATAAATAAATACTTAATGATCTAATGGTGTTCTTTACTAAGTCGAACTTCACAAAGAGTGATGAATAGATGACTCCAAGGAATAGACTTGACAAACTCCCTTGTGATGAGAGCTTCCCGAAGAAAAAAATGAGCTCCCATGTTGAAAAGCAAGGTCAAGACCATAATTTTTGTTATATTCAAGGTAACAATATTATCCCTTACACTTTTCTAAACTTAGAATGTCATGATCTGGCTAGTAGCCAAGTGAGTGTAGTTGGTGGTTTGCCTAAAGAGGATTTGCATGAATCTTCCCTTTGTGATAGTCTTTGTATTAATAAGACGCATTATGATCAAGTTTATTTTATAAGTGCACAATCACTAGTTGATCCTATAAATGACTGAATTGATTCTTCTAGTGAGATAAATTTGTATCCAGCTAGTGCTAGCACTTCTGACTTGAATAAGGTCCCATTTCCAAGTTATGAGAGTATTCACACACTAGTTAACCCTTATGAAAATCAAGGTGAGTCTATGTTGTCATATGAGTGGCCAACAACTAGTGAAGGTGTGAGAAATAATCAACTTGCTAGTGAATATAGTCCACTCTTGCGCATGTGTATGGTATGCTTGATGAGTCTCAAGTTAGTAATGATGTGGATAGAGTTGATCATGTGAATTATAATATTAATAAATTAAATAGGAGTGATCCTTCGAGCATACCCCTTGATAAAGATCCTATTGTTTTTTTTGTTCATAAGAATGACTATGTGTTTACATTTTCTTTGAAACTTGATAGTTGTCCTTTCGAGAGTGAACTTAAATGTTCCAATTATTCATTATGGATTGATCCTTCTCTCTTTAAGTATAATATCTGTTTTAAGATGATGAAATCACTCCTATTAAATTACCTAGCTTTATGGATCATGTTAATGATGTAGCTCTTCTTGAGGACTATATTCTGTATAACAACCTACTATGGTGTGACACTATTCCACCTAAAAAAAGAAATCTCTTTTTGGAAGATGAGAGTACTCTTAAGGAAAAGGAATGTGAGGGTTTGAAAGGTAACCTTGGTATACCAATTGGCTATTCTTCTTTAAGTATTCCAATTCTTGAGCATACCCTTGATGATGTTCTTGGGCATCAAAGTAAACACGATCTTGAGAACACTATAGATAAAATCAATTTTCATAACACCTTTCTTTACACTCTCTTGCTTTTGAAAAAGAATGATCAAATGGGTGATGATAACTTTGAATTTCTTGAATGTTTGAGATATTCAATTAGTGATTGTTATCATGAAAATTATTTTGGTTGTGATCATTTGTATGGAACCCCACCCTTGTTCGATAATATGGGATAAATTACTTGATTATGTGGGTAACTTGAGTCATGATCCATTTGATGTTAGTAGTGGTATATGTCTACTTGAGGATTCTTTCCTTGAATGATAAGGTGTTAATAGTTTGGAAATTGCTTCTTGTTCTTCTAATTTGTGTGCCCTTATTGTTGAGAATATGCATGGTGTTGATCTTAAATCGAATATTGAGTATATGCATGAGGACACCTTAGTTGAAGTTAACATAAGAAATACCTTTATCTACCCTCTCTTTGCTTATGAAATTGTAAATGGTCATATAGAGAGTAAACCTAATTGTGAAAATGGAACCTTTGGGGAAAGTGAGTATTGGCTTGACCTGTGTTATTTTCTAGTTCTACCATTTGATACTGATTACCTATTAGGATGTGGTGATTTTAATACTCCCAACTTGGATCTATCTAGCTATCTACCTACCTACCTACCTACCTACCTACTTATCTATCTATCTAACTACCTACCTATCTACCTACCTACCTATCTACCTACCTATCTATCTATCTACCTACCTACCTACCTATCTATCTACCTATCTATCTATCTATCTATCTATCTATCTATCTATCTACCTACCTACCTACCTACCTACCTATCTATCTATCTATCATCTATTCTTTTTGTAATCCCCCATTTTATTCTTAGTTCAATTCATAGTGCATGCATATGAGGCTTAAAGCCTAAAAATATAGCTATGTGTTGGGGACTTTTCCTTATCCATCCATCTATCTATCTATCCATCCATCCATCCATCTATCCATCCATCCATCCATCCATCTATCTATCTATCTATCCATCTATCCATCTATCTATCTATCTATCCATCTATCCATCCATCCATCCATCCATCCATCCATCCATCCATCCATCTATCTATCTATCTATCTATCTATTTATCGATCTATCTATCTATCTATCTACCTACCTATCTACCTATCTATCTATCTATCTATCTATTTACCTATCTACCTATCTACCTATCTATCTATCTATCTATCTATCTATCTATCTATCTACCTATCTATCTATCTATCTACCTACCTACCTACCTACCTATCTATCTATCTATCTATCATCTATCCTTTTTGTAATCCCCCGTATTATTCTTAGTTCAGTTCAGTTCATAGTGCATACATATGAGGCTTAAAGCCTAAAAATATTGCTATGTGTTAGGGACTTTTCCTTATTTTGGCCTCTTAACTTTGATGATATTCAAAGTGACCTTTTCGACTCCGAGATGTAAGTTTTTAAGTTCATTCATATTCAAGGGTGTTAGTAGCATATCTCGGGCAAGTTTCAGATTTTTTGGACGAGGATTGAGGCACGTTTGGATTTTATTTCCAACAGCTCAACACAATTTTACCATCTCATGGTGGAATAGTGATGGAATCATTGGTGCATCATGGTGATGGCCTAATCAGCATCCCAGTTACAAATTTAAATTGCAAAAGGGCATTCTTGTCTTTTCCTAGCACCGCAATTCATATAAACACAGGATTAAAGTGATGATAGGGATTGTATGCCCAAATTTCCCAATTCATCTCTCTAATAAACCCTAACCTTTCTCAAAATTCATTAAGCTAAATCATCTTCCTTTCAAGAAAACCAAGAACTTATGTTTTCCAATCCGAGGAAGCTTTTAAGAAAGTTGCTCTCCTTCAAGATTTAAGTACTAAAGGTAAGTGTGATGTTCATCCATGGTTTCCTTTCACTATGGAGTCCAAGAATCCTCTTTGAATGTTAAATTATGAGTTTTCCATGTTTTAAATGAACTATCTCCATGAATTACTTGTTAATTTGGTTTCAAATTAAGATTATAATTGTTTTCAAGGGGAATGAATTATAGTATGTTATGGATGTTGAATTCCCATGTTATGTTTATGCGATTCAGGATAATCCCTCAAATTATGGTTTTTTTATCATGTAATCATGCTATATCATCATGTTCAAAAGAATCAACATGTTAACGCCTTAATCCCCATGTGTTTGATAAAATGCTAAAGAGAATGATTTAGTAGAATGATTTCCCCATTTGTAGTTTTGAAGTTTTACATGCCTTTATTGTTATTTTCATTCAGTGCTGGGGGTTATGAATACCCAAAACTTAGATGTTTACCTAGTTTTCAAAATATTCAGAATGGTTTTAGATAAACCATAAGTATCATCAGTTCAGTTAGTTATCTTAGTTAGTTAAGCTTAGTTTAGTTCAGAAATCAATGTCTTTCAGTTGGGTGTAGGATTTAGCACTGAGCGAATGCAGGATGGTGACTTCCTCGTCAGTTAGGCGAAGTCTTTAGTAGCAGTCCCTGTATTCCAGAACCACGTAGCTAGCGTGGGTTATGAGGAGTCACCTGTCAGTTTAGTCTTGACTACCTCCTTGGGGTCACCCTTTAGTTTAGGCTTGACTATTCCCAAGAATCACCCGTTAGTTTAGGCTTGACTCCGCCCAGTGATCACCTATTAGTTTAGGATTGATACCCTTGTTCTTCAGCAGCTTAGTGGTTCCATACAACCTTTGTTGGTACCCATGTCATGGTATAACACCCTTCCAATTTGGGTCATAGATTGGACCCCAATTAGCTTAGAATGGGGCATGTCGGTTAAATGATACCTCCCACATTGTCAATTCAATATTAAGTACAAAATTAAATTCAGGTTGGATTGACCATAGCATATAGTGTATCAGTTATTTAGTTATCAAATTTTAGTATTTCAATTTTACAAATTATTTTAGAAACATTATATGCTTGGTCTTGTACTTTTAGTACTTAAGTGTATAGACTATTTCAGAATCATGCATTCTTAGATTTTACAATTTTTTTGCCATCATGTATCAGTTATACTATGCTATTCATTCAGTCTTTATTTCATGTGCATAAACCTATGCATTTCAGCCTAACCTCATCATGCATACTAGTATATTAAAAGTACTGATCACATACTTAATTATTGTGTTATGATGCCTTATATCAGAGGTTCAGATGCTTAGTTTTCCAACCGTGACTGGACAGGATCAGTTAGTCAGCATCAACAACAGTGGTAAGTCCTCATACTTTGAGGATGATTTTATATTTATTCAGTTGAGTTAGTATTTTAGTTATATGGTCATTCGGAGTTATTTGGGGGGTTTTCCCATCAACTCCACAGTCAGCCAGTGTAAGAGTTTTTCAGACATTTTGACAATTGGTTAGTTTATCAATTTCTTTTTTAGTACTTTTAGTATGTTATCAAACATTCAAATTTATGATTTAGTGTTATTTCCAATTTCTAAAACCTTATGGTAATTTTAGATATTTTCTGCAAATATCTTTATTATCAGTATAGTATTCAGTCCTTGCAGCAGGTACCTGCTCATGGGTTAAGTTATGGTCACTTGTGACCGTAAGCACTATGTGGCTTCTGGGGTGTAATTCTGCAGTGTTATAAACTTGGTATCAGATCCTGAGGTTTCAAAGTATCCTAGAAAGTCTAAAATTTATGTTGAGTAAAGTCTGCTGCATATGTATTAAGCACGCCACACTTATGGACAAGAGGCTACAAAATATTTGAGGAGAAGTTTCCCTTATTTCATTATTCATGTCGTGCGAATGAGCATGAGATTTATTCAAACTCTCTTTCTAATTCACTCATACCTTCATATAGAAAAATACTTCCCAGAAAGACTAACAAAACAGGGAATGAAAAGTAGCTCATATCTCCATCCATTCAGGAAGATCCCCTAAATGAACATGTCTATCATGCCGATTTCAGATCTGCATTCAGTACTCTATCCTACTCAGTAGCAGATAAGAACAATCAGTAGGCTAATACAACCATAGCTAGGATTTGGGACTTCACCCGTATGAATTTCCTTAAGTTTTTGGGATCCAAGCCTGATGAGGACCCGCAGAAGTTCCTTGACATAGTTTAGAATATGACTAATATTATGAGTGTCACATCTAGTGAGAGTGCAAAGTTGGATACTTACTAGTTGCAGGATATAGGTCACACCTAGTTTATGTATTGGAAGGAGGATAGAGGTACTGATTCAGGGCCTATAGAGTGAGAGGAGTTTGCTATAACCTTTTTAGATGGATTATTTCCCTTAGAGTTAAGGGAAGCTAAGGTTCTAGAGTTTATTAGTTTAAGGCAGGGAAATATGAGTATGAAAGAGTATATATTTAAGCTTACTCAGTTGGCGAGGTATGCTACTTATGTGGTCTCTGATAATTGATCTAAAATGAGTAAGTTCATGTCTGGCATATCTGATATTGCGGTTTAGGAGTGTAGGACTGCAATGTTGATTAAGGAGATAGACATATATAGGCTTTTAGTCCATGCACAACAGATTGAGAAGCAGAAGTTTAAGGATAGAGAGAGGGAGAGTAAGAGAGCCAGAACAAGTAACTTCAGTTTTTCTTAGCTAAAGTCAGAGGGTGGTAACCGTTCTTAGTTCTGATTGAAGTTTTCATCCCTAGCTCCATCTTCATCTAGTGCTCCATTAACAAAGTTCAAGAATGATAATCAGGATATAGCGCCAGGCTCTAAGCCCCAGGATAGTGTGAACAGTGGTCATACTAATCCTCTTTTCTAGAAATGCAGTAGGAATCATTAGGGTATGTGTAGAGTTGACTGTGATATATGTTTTGGATGTGGTAAACCAAACCACAAGTTCAAGAAATGTTGATTAGTTTCTCATAGGGAAGATATTCACTCTGATAGGGTCAGTCCAATCAGTCATCAGCTCTTGTAGGTTGCCAGACTCAGTAGGGCACTACTTCCAGTGCCACCAGTGGGTAGTGATAGAATAGGATTTATGCATTTTAGTCCTGTCAAGATCAGAAAAGTTCTCTTGATATGGTTAATGGTGCGTTACAGGTCTTTCACCTCCATGTTTATGCTTTGTTAGACCTCGGAGCATCCTTTTCTTTTGTAGGCCCCTATATAGCTGTTAATTTTTGTGTCAGTCCTGAGTCTTTAGTAGAGCCATCTCATTGCCTATCCCGGTAGGTGTATATTGTAGCCAGGCAGATATATAGGAACTTTCCAATCACAATACCTAAGAAAGTCACCTTTGTTAACCTCATAAAGTTAGAGATGATTGATTTTGACATCATTCTCTTCATGGATTGGCTTTACCCATGCTATGCTTTAGTTGACTATAGAAATAGAGTCCTTCAATTTTAGATTCCTAATGAACCCATTATTGAATAGAGGGGTAGTACTTCAGCACTTAGGGTCAAATTATTTCATACTTAAAGGCAAGAAATATGATTGCCAAGGATTGTTTTTACCATCTTGATCAAGTCAAATACTAATTCTTAAACCCTAATTCTCGAGTTAGTTTTAGTAGTATGGGAATTTCCAGATGTGTTCCCTGAAGATCTTCCCAGAGTTCCTCCTAAAAGAGAAATTGACTTCGGAATAGACATCCTTCCAGATAACCAACCTATCTCTATTCTGCTATATAGAATGGGTCCAATAAAGCTTAGGGAGTTAAAATAATAGTTTAGAGATATCTTAGTTAAAGGATTCATCAAGACCAGTGTTTCCCCATGGGACGCTCCAGGCCTTTTCTTGCAAAAGAAAAGCGGTTCTCTCAAAATGTGCATTGATTACCATTAATTGAACAAAGTTACAATCAAGAATAAGTATCAACTTCCCATAATTGATGACTTATCTAACCAAATTTAGGGTGGTAGTTATTTCTATATTATAGACCTCAGATTCGGCTATTATTACCTCAGATTCAGAGAATGTGACATTCCAAAAATAGCTTTCAGAACTCAATATGGTCACTTCAAATCTTAGTTCTGTAATTTGAACTAACAAATGCCCCAATAGATTTCATGTACTTTATGAATAGAATGGTCAAGTAGTACTTAGATATGTTCATTATAGTCTTCATTGATGATATTCTTGTCTACTCCCGTACTAAAAATAATCATACAGACTATCTTAGAATCGTATTGCAGATAATTAGAGCCCATCATTTATTAGCCAAATTCAGTAAGTGCGAATTTTGGCTAAGATCAGTAGCTTTCCTTGGCCATATTATTTCTGGGATGGCATTAGAGTTGACCCTCAAAAGACTAGAGAAAAGCAGTGAGAAACTGACCCAGACCCATCTCTCCATTAGATATCAGAAGTTTCTAGGGTTTGGCTAGCAATTACCAATGGTTTGTTGAAGGTTTTTTGTTTATTATGTCCCCCATGTCAAGATTGACTTAGAAGAAAGTCAAGTTTTAGTGGTCAGATTCTTGTGAGAAGAGTTTTCAGGAGTTGCTGACTCAACTCATATCCGCCCCAGTTTTGACTTTTTCATATGGTTCAGATGGGTTTGTTGTTTATTGTGATGCTTCTAGAGATGGTTTGGATTGTGTGTTGATGCAGAGAGGAAAGGTCATAGCTTATGCCTCTAGACAAATTTAACCCCATGAAAAAAATTACCTTACCCTTGATCTTGAGTTAGCAGTTGTTGTGTTTGTCTTGAAAATTTGGAGGCACTATTTGTATGGGGTTCATCTTAAAGTATTCACTAGTCACAAAAGTTTGCAACATGTGTTCTTGCAGAAAGATTTAAATTTTCGTTAGAGAAGGTGGTAAGAATTTTAAAAGATTATGATATGTGTTTTGTATCATCTGAGAAAGGCAAATCTAGTGGAAAATACCCTTAGTAGACTGTCTATGTGTAGTGTTGATCATGTAGAAGATGAGAAAAAGAAGTTAGTCAGAGAAGTTCATTAGCTTCCTAGATTAGGTGTTCAGTTGGTGGATTCAGTTGACGGTAATGTATGGGTTCAGAATAGTTCAGAATCTTCTTTGGTTGCAGAAGTGAAGGAAAGCAAGATAGAGATACACATTTGGTTAAGTTGAAGAAGTCTATTAGAAATTAGAAAGTAGAAGTTTTCTCCTAAGGGGGAGATGGTGTATTGCGATGTCAGGGTAGACTATGTGTGCCATGTGTAGATGGTTTGAGATGGTGAATCCTTGCAGAAGCACATGGTATTCATTACTCTATTTACCTAGGAGCTACTAAGATGTACCATGATTTGCAAGAAATCTATTGGCGGAGCAGTATGAAGAGGGTTATTGCAGAGTTTATGGGTAAGTATCCTAATTATTAGTAGGTTAAAATTAAGCACCAGAGGCCTAATGGTACAATACAGGACTTTAGAATTTCCACTTAGAAGTGGAAAGAGATGAACATGGATTTTTTATAGGGTTTCCATATTCTCCTTGTCAGCATGATTCGATATGGGTTATCATAGACAAAATGACTAAATTAGACTATTTCTTTCCAGTTCATACTTACTATTTATCTAAGGATTATTCCAAGGTATATATTAAAGAGTTGGTTAGGTTGCATAGGTCTCGTTTTCTATCATTTCAGACAGAGGTACTCATTTTACCTTTCACTTTTGGAGTGTTTTCATAAGGGTCTAGGTACCCCAAGTTCATCTCAGTACAAATTTTCATCCCCAGATAGATGGTCAAGAAGAGAGGACCATTCACACCTTAGAGGATATGTTGAGGGCATGTATGCTTGATTTCAAGCGAAGTTGGGGAAATCACTTACCCTTGATCTAGTTTGCCTACAGTAACAGTTGTCACTCCAGTATTCAGATAGTTCCATTTGAGGATCTCTCTAGGAGGAGATGTAAATCTCCTATTGGTTGTTTTGAGGTAGGTGAGACTTCTTTGATAGGACCTAATTCAGTGTTTGATGTAATCGAGAAAGTTCAGTCGATCAAGGAGAGGCTCAAGATGGCCCAAAGAAGTTAGAAATCATATACAAATGTGCGTAGGAGAGAATTTTAGTTTGTAGTAAGGGATTTGGTGCATTTAAAAATCTCACCCACGAAGGGAGTAAAGAGATACGACAAGAAAGGGAAGGTTAGTCCCCAGTATATTGGCCCTTGCAGAATCTTGAGCTGTTTCGAAAAGGTGGCTTATGTTATCTGCCATTCTCAGTTACAGCCATATAGTGATATCCATCATGTATCAGTTATATTATGTTATTATTCTATTCAGTCAGCTTTTGTTATAACATAATATAGCAGATATCCATAATATAGTAATTCACTCCATCATTTATCAGTTATATTATGCTAATCAGTAAGTCTTTATTTCATGTGCATAAACCTATGCATTTAGACATAACCTCATCATGAATACCAGTAAATTCAAATTACTGATTGGATACTCATTTCTTACGCTATGATGTCTTATATCATAGGTTCAGATATTTAGTTTTCCAATTCGGCCTTGACAAGATTAGTTAGTTAGCATCAGCAGCAGTGGTGGGTCCTCATACTTCGAGGATGAGTTTATGTTTATTCAATTGAGTTAGCAGTTCAGTTATATGGTCAGTCGGAGTTATTTGGGGGTTTATCCCATCAACTTCACAGTCAGTCAGTTTTAGAGGCTTTTAGACATTCAGACAGTTAGTTATTTTATCAGTTACTTTTTTAGTACTTTCAGTATATTTTCAGACGTTCAGATTTATGATTCAGTGTTGTTTCCAGTATCTAATACCTTATGGCATTTTTACCTATTTACCACAAATGTCTTTATTATCAGTATACTATTCAGTGCTTGTAGCAAGTACTAGCTCATGGATTACCTTGTGGTCACTTGTGATTGTAACCAACGTATGGTGTCTGAGGTGTATTTTGGAGGTGCTATATTTTATCTCTTCACTTTCCGTATTTTTAATTTTGTTGGTCTTTATTTTGTATGTTTGTTTCTCATTTTCATAGTTTGATATTTACACCCATTTATCCCTTTCTCGATATCATCTCCCTTATAGACCCATCCATTTTTCTCTTAAAAATATGAACTCCCTTTTTAAGTTTTCTTCAATGGCAATTGAAATTTTTAGCGAAAACACATCAGAGAAGATGAACGTACGCGCCTACCTTAATTTTTTCAGTTCGATAAAAGCCTATTCATTTTAATTGAATTATAAAATGAACAAAAACAAATACCCTTTTCAAATTTCCTTCACCGGCGGAATATATAGAACAACAATGAGTGTTGAGGGGGGTAGGGAGGGATAGGGGAAGGGAAGGAGAATAAGTTATTTATTTATTTTTATTTGTTTATTGCTGGCGTGTCATTCTTTATTTGTCACATTTCCACGTCAGAGGCGTTTGAACCTCACGCATCAAACATGATTTTCTTGGTGTTATTAATGTGTTTAGTAGTTACAATTTGAATTGCACTTAAGTGTTCAATAAGAAGGTGACTTAATTGAGGTACTAGTATAGAAAAAATTTAACAAATTCAGGGGCCTATGTATGTATTCTACCTATTTTCAATAGGTCTATTATGGATATATTTATGAAATAAAAACTCATCAATGAGATAAATTATAGTATAATTCTTTAATTATGTTTATGTGCATTATGATGTTGTCACTGTTATTTATTTATTTATTCGTTCACTTCTTTAATATAAATAGCCCATACAATTTTTTTAATTGAAATAATAATCATCATGCTGAAATTAAGAATTACAAATCTTAATTCTCTTAAATTATTTCACTCTTTAAGATCTCTTTTCTAATTAAAATCATTCAAATCTATCCGGAGTAGATATTTTTTAGGGAAAAGGGTTCAAAATACCCTTCTACTTTGAAAAATTAGTCAACTTTATCCCAAATCTTACTTTGGGGTCATATTTATTCCCACCATTAAAAAGTTTGCTCATCTACATATCCATCCTTCATTTCATAGAATGGCCATCAGCCTAAATAATCCATTATTAAAAGAGAAATCCATACCCGACTCGATCGATCCAACCCATAAAAAAATCCAAACAAATATATGCTATATGCTACTAATACCTTTTCTCCCTCTTCTCTCATCATCATTAATAGCAAAAACAATCAACACACCTCTTTCCCCAATTCTCTCCACCTTCATCACTATTAAAATCTAATACAACCAGCAGTAATAACATACCAATAGAACCCCCCACCCCCCTAACACCCATATCACCAAAATTTCATTTTTCTTTTCACTGTTTGTCGACACTAAAAAACAACCAGAATTTACCATTCCTCCATCTTCATCAAATTCTCCTCAACCTCCTTTAATAACCTACCTTCTTTCCATTATCAACACTATCTAGACATCATCATCAACTAAAAACACAATTACGCCACCAACTCCGGTTTGATCCCCCACTCCTTTAATTTCACTACAACTGAAGAATACATTCCAGAACTCACCTCACACTCAAAAATAGATGCCACCACCAAGCCTCTTTCCAAACATCAATCACAATCCCCACATTAGCAAAAACAGAGAAAATTGAGCTGCATCATAAAAGAAAAATAACAAAAGAGACTGACGAGAAAATGGGGTTAGGCCCTTAAGCAGTATAACATATATTTGTTTGGATCTTTTTTAATGAGTAGGATATGGATTTTTCTTTTAAATTTGGTAATTCAGGATGATTTAGGTCCCATTAAAAGAAGGGCGAATACACAAACTTTCTTAACAATAGCGGTGAATATGATTCTAAATATGATCGAGGGTAGAATTCTACAATTTTTCTAACTAGAGGGATATTTTTTATTTTATTCCCTATTTATTATTCATAAGAAAATAAGTACGAATAGGAAAGTCCATCTACCTAATTAAGATTGGAACAAACTGCAATCTATACGTCAACCAAGAATATAATTTAAGTTCTTAAAATTAATGATAAAAAAAGTAGTCATCTCCCTATAAAAAAGTCATCTATCAACCGAGAACATCAAAGAGTAAGATCTATACATGCTATTACTCCTTTTGCCTCATAATAATTGAGATGTATAGATTTTTTACAATGTTTAAGGAAAATTTATGAGGAGTGTGCTTTTCACTACTCCCTCCATTTGCCTTTACTTATCACTTTTGACATGAAATGTCCATTAAGAAAATAATTATTGATATGACTATTTTACCATACTCCCCTATTAATTGATATTTAGAGAAATATGTGTAACACCCTAAAGGTTTTAGAATCTTCAAGCACCCAATTTTGTTTAAATTTAGGTTGAAAAATCTGGCTTCTAGGTTTCCACGTGTTTGGTTCACAATTGGTAGAAGCTTTCATTATTAGTGGAAGAGTTACCACAATCAATGGAAATTTTTTTGATTTCCACGAGTTGTGTTCAACAAATCATGAATAGGTTCCATGACTCGTACACCAAGTCATGGACCTGATCTTGAAAGTTAAACAATTCATCTGATTTTCACAACGCGGGTTCACAAATCTTGAAAGCTTCCACGATATGAGGACTAAGTCATGAAAACCTGATTTTGTAAAATTATTTTAGGGTCAATATAGAGGCATTATGGGTATTTCTCAAATGAGATCCAACCTAACATACTTAAAATAACTTTTGAACAATCAATTATGATTATTTTCAGGAGCAATATGATTAGAAATCCTTTCCTCCACCTCTTAAATATTGTAAGAAGCAAAAACACCTACGTTCAAGATTTAACACTCCCTACTTCCATTACATTCATAAAGTCTAAATTTAAGTATTATTTTTATATATTGTGTTGATGGTTTGAAGATAGGGATGAGAATTTTATTTTGAAAAGCTTATAAATGGATGATTCAATAGTTGTTTGGAGTTTTTAGATTCAAATTGCTGTTTAAATATAATGAATCCTTATGTTTTGAAATTAAATGATAAATGGATGAATGTTTAAGCTATGACTTTCAAGTGTCTTACAAGCTTTGAATTACATAAGAAATATCCATGTTTTTCCCCTTCCTAATATCATTTAAGGTAATGTGTTATTCAAATAGTTTGAAAGTACCATAAAAAATTCAATCATGATTTTTTAAGGTGTATTTGGGAGTCAACATGTTTAATGTTAATGGTTTAGCAAGATATGGGTGACTTTTAAGTCTTGGTATGAAGATACCAAAGTATGAATTCCTTAATAAAATACTCCATGAAAAATATGATAAAAAATATTTTAATTGGGCTTAAAGAGAAAAGTGTAGTTTCATCAAGAAGGTTTAGTCCTTGTGACCAATAGTTGAAATCACATTTGCCAATGTAGGAATGTCTTGTCTTCAAAAATAGAATAACTATTTATGCTTGCTTTATGTAGAGGTATGTAGTTATGTTAATGATATGATGACGTAATGATTATTACCTCAGTTCATACGGCTGACATGGACTGGGGCCCTCTAATTAGGTACAGACTGGACCTATATAGTCCGTGGATTACTTAATGTCGGTGTAAACTACATAGTTCAGAATTAAATATATTCAATTGATTACTTTTTTTTATGTTTGTACTTTACTTAGTTCTATTTTCTTTATTATGAGCTTATGATATGAATTTTATAGACTGTTTTATAAAGTACATTTGTTCCATCTTTATTGGGTCGTATGTTGGTACTCATTACACTGACCATCGCCGGACACTAAATCTTTTCATGATGTAGATTTCAAAGCTCATTCTTGTAACTCGATTGAACAATTGGATTACTCTTGGGTCAACAACTAGCAAGTGGTGAGCCATCCATCTTTCAGAGGGCTATGTTTATTTCTTTTAGTTAAACTTGATTTTTTTTTATTTTATGGTATTTGTCGAGGCCATGTCCTGTTATAGGATATCCACACCTTTTTTTATTTCACTTCACATTTTATAGGCCTAATTCTGCACTTTATTTATGACTATGCTTATGATGAAATGTTAAGGGGTCATCTAGCTCCTTCATTGGTCTAGAATGCCTGTCATGGATAATATCCCTATTTGGATCATGAAAAACTTGATATTAGAGCACAGTTTAAGGTCCTAAGGTATTTACAAAGATGTGTTGATTAAAGTACTTTTTTTGGGTGTGTAGAGCACCACACTTATAAACGAGAGGCTACAAGACATTTAAGAATATTTTCCTTTCTTTAAGTTCTAGTTCGTGATTGAGAGTCTAGTTTCAAGTGACTTTATCCAACTCCTAAATCTTTCCAACACTTTAGTTCAGGCCTTCAAGACGAACTAAGGGGAAAAAGGCTTTATCTGGAACCTCTACCCCCACTAGAGCAAATGCTGAAGAGGTTCATCCTACTCATAGGATTCATACCCGACATGGAGCTCGCACTTCTAAATCTACTGCTACTACTAGGTTTCCACCTGGATCGACTATTCTTCCTTAGGATCCTAAGACATATACCAATCGTACCCAATTTTCTCAGGGCAAAGTCTCTAATGTTGATTTTTGACAAACTATCCATTTGTTTGCTTAAATTATGTCATCTCAGTTTCACCGTGTAGATAGTGCTGGTACTATTATTGATTCTTTGGATGCTACTCATATTGGTCTATTTATGAAGCAAAATCCACTAATTTTTATAGGATCTAAGATTGAGAAAGATCCTTATGAGTTTGTGGATGAAATATAAATTTCTTTAAAGGTAATGCATGCAAGTGATACCGAAGGTGTGGATTTTGCAGCTTACTAGCTAAAAGAGGTATCTTATAAATGTTATTTATGAGTGGCAGGAAATCAATGGTGAGGATATTGAAATGAAATATAAATTTCTTTAAAGGTAATGCATGCAAGTGATACCGAAGGTGTGGATTTTGCAGCTTACCAGCTAAAAGAGGTATCTTATCAATGTTATTTATGAGTGGCAGGAAATCAATGGTGAGGATATTGAACCTTCTGTTTGGGAAAAGTTTTGGATTCCTTTCTTGATCACCTCTTTCATTAGGAATTAAGGAAAGTTATGTCTAAGGAGTTTGTGAATTTGAAATAGATAATGATGAGTATTAAGGAGTATGCTTTGAATTTTACTCAGTTGTCTCATTATGCACTGGAGTTGGCATTACTATGAGGGCTCGGATGATAAAGTTTGCTTCTGGTCTCTCTAGTGATTTGGTACTAGAATGTAAAGGTGTCATACTAAATACTGACATGGATATATCAAGATTAGTGGCTTATATCTAATAGGTATAGGATGAAAAGAAGAAATAAGTAAAGGAAGAAGAGAGGCAATGTAAAAAGTTTAAGAATTTAGATCAGGATGTGAGTCAGCAACATAGCTAAAGGGGGGTAATCAATGGTTCAAGAAGAAAACTTGGGGTAATGCTCATTTTCAGCTAGTGCACCAGTCCCTAAACCTTAGAGTGACCAATGATTCTAACATAAAAGTGTCCCTAGGATGCAGGGTACTTAGTCTTAGGATTATATGGAACAATCAACTCCAACTTATCCTTGCTGTCGCAATTATGGGAAGATTCTTATGGAGTCTATCAATTAACAAGGAACTATTTTATAAACATGGCCAGACTAGTCATTATGAACGGGAGTGTCTCCTGATAAAGGAAGATGGGGGAAATAAGGCCCAAGCTACTACTTCTTTATCCACAGCTGTGATGGGCATTATTTTTTATACAGCCTCACTAGATGTTGTCATGAGTATGTTACTAATATTATCCCATGATGTGTATGTACTAGTTGACCATGGTTACACTGTATCTTATGTGACCCCTTATATGGATGTGAATTTTTGTTTTGATTCCAAAAATATTCCTGAACCTTTTCATAGTTTATACCTCTATTAGTGAGTCCAATATTGCTAAGGGGGTCTATAAAATTGTGTTGAGTCCATTTTTCATTGAGATAATGTAGTGGATCTGGTAGAGCTTAACATCGTAGACTTTGATGTAATTCTAGGAATGGATTGGATCTATTCTTGTTATGCTACCTTAGACTGTATAGCCATAAAAGTCACTTTTTGTTCTCCTAATGAATCTCTCATAGAATAGGTGATATTTTCTTGCCACCAAATAAAAGATTCATTTCTTGTCTTAAGCCCAAAAATTAATATCTAAGGGTTGTTTGTACCATCTAATTACAGGTTAAAGATGTTAGTGTTGAAAGTCCCTCACTAGAGTCCATTTTGATTGTTAAAGAGTTTTCCGAAGTCCTTCCTAATGACTTTTCTAAAATTCATCCAAATACGGAGATAAACTTTGGGATTGACCTTGTGTCCAACATTTTACCCATTTCCATTCCAAAGTATAGAATGGCTCCTATGAAGCTAAAATAATTAAAAGAGCAGTTGAAAGAAATCCTTGATAAGGATTTCATCCATCCTAATGACTCTCCCTTGGTTACTTTGGTACACTTCATGCAAAAGAAATATGGGCACCTTTGTGGATTGATTATCATTAGCTGAATAAGGTCACGATGAAAAAAAAGTAGCCTTTTCCCAAAAATTATGACCTTTTTGACCAGCTTCAAGGTGCCAGATATTTCTCCAAGATATATCTTCATTTGGGTTACCATTAGTTAAAGGTGTAATACCCCAAAAAATCCAAACCAATATTAGAGACATGTACCAAGCTCATTCATAGTACATCATGGTTCTTTTATAGTTTTATGAGTAAGTTAGGTATATATTAAGGCTTCAAATAACTCCCAGCTATCAGACGAATCAAAATATTCCTTACCGATTGAATTCTTGAGAAGGATATTGATATAGTCAACTTCAAATGAGAATATATCTCATAATATTTGGAATTTTTAAGATCATGAACAATATAAAGATAGATAATTGAATTATATTTCCAATGATACCAATTTTGCCTAAATCTGATATCGGAGCAAAGAGTTATTCCTATTTTACTCCAACATGTCAGGCTGGAAACAGTGTGACGACATTCGTGGTAGCTTCCCACATTTGTGACGCCCTATCACGAAGGTCATCAGCCTTAGGAAGAAACTAGCTCCTAAGTGATGACATTCGTGGTAGATTACAAAATTTGTGATGCCCTATCACGAAGGTCATCAGCCTTAGGCTAAAACAAGCTCCTAAGTGATGAAATTCGTGGTAGCTTACCATATTTTTGATGCCATGTCACAAATGTTATCATCCTTAGGCAGAATCCAGCTTCTGTGTGATGAAATTTTTTATGGCTAACCACACTTTTGATGCCATGTCACAAATGTCATCAGCCTTAGGAAGAATCTAGCTTTTGTGTGATGACATTTTTGACGGCTTACCACATTTTTGATGCCTTGTCACAAATATCGTCAGCTATTATTTTCAGCAACTGGCAATTTATTTCATAAGGGTATTTTGGTCTTTTCCCTTCATTTCCCATGAATTATAACCCTCAAGGAATGTATTATCTTCCATGCTCTTTAGTTAAAACATCTCAAAAAGCTCTCTCATACACTTTCAACCATAAGATTAGGGTTTCCTCTCAAGATCATCTCCTCAAGAAAAAGAACATTCTTTCCAAAAGGGGTTAAGCCCTATTTAAGAAAAATGACAAGTCCATGTTAGCTATATACTTCAATATGGATTTTCATGGAATTTATGTGTTGTTATTGTTGTAGTATGAAGCATGTATGATTATGGAGATATGAATTATGTACATGAAATATATCCATTCTTTCCCCTACCATGTTTGAGATGTTGAATAAATACATGAAGTATAATAGCCCCTACTTCTGACAATGTGAATATTGGACTCTAATCTTATGATCAAGTCAGTCATGTTGTGTCTATTTTCTTCTATCAAGTCCTGGGGGTATTCATACCCAAAAATATAGTTGTGTTCCTAGAGCCATGTCATGTTTCACCATATACAAAATCAATCCATGATTCAGTAGAATCCAATCAGTCATGTGACTCAGGAAAACTCAGTAATCTCAGTAGTTCAGCATTCTCAGTAATTTATGTGCTCAGTAACCTAGGTAATCTCAGTAGTTTCGTAATCTCAGTACTCTGTAATATCTGTAACCTCAGTATTCAAAGTCAATCTTAGTAACTTCAATACTCTCAACCAGTCCTCAGAACTCAGAATATTCCGCCAGTCATCGGAATCCACTAAACTTAGTTTAGCTTCGATAAACAATACCACTAGCATCAATCTAGTTAATCAGTATCAGTTCAGCTAATCAGTTTAGTTAAGGTATTTAGTTCAGCCCAGTTATTTAGTTCAGTGTCTTTTAGATGGTAGTAGGATTCAGCACCGACTGATCCTAGGGATGGGGACTCACCCGCTAGATTAGGACTGAGATCCTTAGAAGCAATCCCTAAGTTCAAGAACTATGTAGCCAACATAGGTTGAGACATCGTAGCCTATTATATAAGGGTAGATGAGGTATCTTAACCCATTATATGAGGGTTCCCACCATTTTCACTAGATTTACCTGTTATATGAGGGTTTCTCACATGTTGTCCTTACCAGTGGCACGGTAATGACACCTTTCCAGTCAGGGCAGAGATTGGACCCCAGTCAGCTTAGCTTGGGGCATGTTGATTATATGAATACTTCCCACAGTTTCAGTTATAGATTTTAGGAATGTCAGCTATAGTCACCCAGTCTCAATAAATAACTCAAATAGTTCTTCAGATTTTAGTATATCCAGATTGTTAAATACAGTCAACTCAGATACAGTACGAGACTTAGATAGTTCCATCAGATTTAGGATTGTCAAATACTGTCACTTATGTTATCATTATTACCATTTCTCAGAACTTATAGTATTAGTACTCAATTTTAGTTTCAGGACTGTTAGACACAGTCAATCAGACCAGCTCTTTATAATTCAAACTGTCAAAAATAATCCTTCATCTATTCAGTATCTCAGTATCTATACACTCATGTTGTCCCTATTCAAACTCAGTAGTCAGTATCTCCACGGGTTCAGTTACAGTTATGTATGCATGTATGTATTCTCACGTTCATATTAGTCAGCATTGTTCATGCGTATAACCCTTTGCATTTAGCCTACCTCACTCGTATACTCAGTACATTCAGACGTACTAATGCATTTGTGCTATGGGGATTTCTCTTATGTTACACCATAGGTTCAGAGGCACGAGATCCAGATCAGCAGTAGTATTCCAGTGTTCAGAGTTTGTAGTGAGTCCTTCTCATTCGAGGACGTTATGATTTTTACTACATTTACTATTCAGTTGCTAAATGTTGTTAGTTGGAGACATGTTCCTTCAACTCCTTATTCAGTTCAGTTAGAGGCTTTCAAACTAGATGTCAGATTAGATATTCATATCTCATTATTTTTAGTATTTATGACTTGTATTGGTATTGTTTTACCTTTTTCAGACATTTTGTTATCAGATGTTTATTCAGTTCGAACCTTATCACCGTTTATGTTCATGTTTTCATATTTTATGATATATTATGCAGTATACAGGTATAGATATCAGTCATGGGTTAACTCCTTCGAGGTCATGAGCACCGTGTAGTTTTTCGATTTAGAAAATATGGGTGTTACAAACTTGGTATCAGAGCCTAGGGTTCAATAGAGTCCTAGGAAGTTTGAAAGCCGCATCTAGTAGCGTCTTGTACATGCGTGTGTTGTGCACCATACTTATGTGTAGGAGGCTATGAGATGTTTTAGGAACAGTTTCCATTCCTTCATGTCCCAGATCATGCTATAGCAAGGTTCTCTAAGGAACCTATATAGTTTCACATCATGCTCCCCTCATGTCATCTTTACCTTACTTTCAAGGTAACAGAAATAGTGAAGCTTAAGTCCTAAAGATAGGGCTTTCTCAGATAGTATCCCATCAGTTAAGTTATGTTCCAAAGTTGTACGGATCTCATTCATGATCATGAGAACTCATTCTCGAACCCAGATTTAGATATGCTATCAGACCCCTTCTCAAAATACTGTAATAGCGTGTGACCCAGAGTTAGAAGTATGAACCTAGGAGTTTAGTTGTAGACAAGTTGGTATACGATATCTAAATTGAATAAATTATGTATTCATGGGGATAGTTGTGCTATAATGAATCAGTAGGCTTGAACAGTGTGAGTTAGAAAATTTAAGTTTAGTGACTTAAAATTAAGCATAATGGTGTGGATGTGATATTAGTAGTATGTGAGGAAATAGAGGTAGATGATGTATTCAATAAGGCAAGCATGTGTTGATCAGAGTGTAAGTATGTGTGATAATTGCATTTCAGTTCAGAGATTAGTTTAGTGTTCACAAACTAATGATGATGGCTTAAATCTAAGAGGGAGATGGTAGATCAAGTACCCAAGTTAGGCTCTCAAATTCCAGTAGTAGTGCCAGTATGTATAGAAAAGCAGTTAGGGAAGATGATTCCCGACCCATCCTTATCTCAGTGTAAAGCTTCGTACTTTAGTCAACATAATGCCTATGTATGTTTCGTGTCTCAGATTCTATAGATATAGATTATGTTCACACATATTCCATAGAATTGTGTGTGCTTTCAGTTCCGAGTAAAGGAAGTTCAAATCTATATCACTCAGTGTTACAAATCATATTCCATGAACTCAAATATTCCAAACTCAGGTCATGCACCACATGAATCATGTACGTATATCATGTTTTACAATATACTCAACTTTCATGACTCATGCTACATCCCTACTGATCAGTTAAATTCAGCATATGTTATCCATATCCCCAGTTTAGACCTTTTGGTACACACATGGTATTTATATTCTATCCCTTAGACTTCAGTCAACTACTTAGTTCAGTTATGCATCTATTAATGTTTCAGATTCTCCTGATATAACCCCTTCAGTGAGCTCTCTTTGTGAAAACAGTGTACTATAGCGATGAGTAGTTGCTTAAATAAGGGAGTGAATGATTCATGTTAAGAGAAGGTTGTTGCATGCTTTCTTTACACAAGGGTGTAGTTACGAAGATAGGCTTGAATATCCTGTTAGTATACAAGCAAGGAGCTAGCGACAGGTATTACTTAGAAATTGGGAAAATTCAGAGAGTGAATGTATATTCAGATCCTTGACTTATGTCAGCCTTCATTGTGCAACTATCACAACTCATTTTCTATCTCAGTTACAGTTCAGTACTTAGTAATTAGTGTTCAGTCTCAGAATTAAGAACTTCAGTATCAGTTTAAACCTCAGTTTCAGTATTCATTTATCAGGACCCAGCGATTAGATCCAGTATGGATCCCCATTACAGTCTTAAGTTATAGTGTCAGCTTTAGATCAGTATTTAGCCTAGAAATTCAGTTTAGTTTTAGATTTTCTTGACCATAGCATACAGTTATCAGCTACTCAGTTATAGGTATTCCAATACCTTAGTCAATGGAATGTTTCCAATCATGTAATACGCTTGGTCCTGCATATTCAGACAATATAGCTTTCATGAAATCCATGATCAGTTACCTCATGTTACTCAGTCAGTCCCTTCTCATATGCATAATACTTTATGGCCTTCTCCCAGCTACTCAGATTAAGTCTAATTCAGTCTTGCATACCCAGCATTCAGTTACCAGTTACTCAGTTAATAAGATAAGTCAGTATGTATATGTATCTATGCATCATGCTTCAATTTCAGATCTCAGATAATCAGTCACAATTTCGTACCTAGGTGCCTTGTGCATCGCCTCAACTTTCTCAATATCTCAGCAAGGACAATCCAGCATTCTTCAAGAGACAAAGTGTCCCAAGGGGGAGATACACTATAGCCCCCAAACTTCCTTGATTTCAACATGTCATTTTCTTCGATGAATCTATCTTCGAGGAAGTATTACTTATGAGCCGACCCTCTAGCTTCAAAAATCAATAGTAAGCCATGTACTCAATGGCTTAATGTAGCCATGATACGAAACTCTGTCCATGTCACACATTAGAGACTCCGTTCAATTTATGTATTATATTCTAGACTCAGTTATGTTCTTATGTCTCCACTCATGCATATTGAGTAATCAATCTCAGACTCATCGATATTTTTAGTTCAAGGTAACAACCTTTCTTGAAGTTACTCATTCTCATGTTTAAATTTCAGCAACAAACATAGTATTCAGTTCCATGCTCATTTGTCAGTTCAAATTTGGTATCTTTACCATTACATTTTCAGTCACATGTTCATAAGTCAGTTTAGTCATGTATTCACGCATCAGATATGCATGGTCAGCTTATAAGTACTTTCAATCATCCATTCACATATCATGTCAGTCAAAATCATGCATCAGATATGCATGGATTCAACTTGTCAATTAAGCATCAGATATACATTCTCAGTTTGTGAAACTCAGTTTATCGGAATATTCAAACCTACATTCATAAATCAGCTACCCATGCATCAGATATGTATGTACAGTACAATATTCTAAGTTTTCAGTCATGTCAGCCATAAATCATGTTCAGTCATTGATTCTATATATTCGTGTAAGTTGTCTTTTCTCTCATCTCAAGCAGTCTTCATTCGAGGATGAATACTTCCAAGAGGGAGATATTGTAATACCCCAAAAAATCCAAACCAATTTTAGAGCCATGTACCAAGCTTATGCATAGTACATCATGGTTCTTTTATATTTTTATGAGTAATTTAGATGTATATTAAGGCTTCAAATAAATCCCAGCTATCAGACGAATCCAAACATTCCTTATCGATTAAATTCTTGAGAAGGATATTAGCATAGTCAACTTTAAACGAGAATATCTTTTATTATACTTAGAATTTTTTATCTCATGACCAATCAACAGATATATAATTGAATTATCTTTCCAATAATACCAATTCTGCCTAAATTTGATATCGGAGCAAAGAGTTATTCCTATTTTACTCCTGTATGTCCTGTAAATAGTGTGACGACATTCGTGGTAGCTTACCACATTTATGGTGCCCTATCACGAAGGTCGTCAGCCTTAGGTAGAAACTAGCTCCTAAGTGATGAAATTCGTGGTAGCTTACCATATTTGTGATGCTCTATCACGAAGGTCGTCAGCCTTAGGCAGAAACCAGCTCCTAAGTACGACATTCATGGTAGTTTACCATATTTTTGATGCCATGTCACAAATGTCATCAGCCTTAGGCAGAATCCAGCTTCTGTGTGACAACATTTTTGAAGGCTTACCACATTTTTGATTCGATGTCACAAATGTCGTCAGACTCAGGCATAATCCAGCTTCTGTGTGACGACATTTTTGAGGGCTTACCATATTTTTGACGCCTTGTCACAAATGTCATCAACTATTATTTTCAGCAACTGGGAATTTATTTCATAAGGGTATTTTGGTCTTTTTCCTTCACTTCCCATGACTTATAACCCTCAAGGAATGTATTATCTTCCATTCTCTTTAGTTAAAACATCTCAAAAAGCTCTCTCATACACTTTCAGTCACAAGATTAGGGTTTCCTCTCAAGATCATCTCCTCAGGAAATAGAACATTCTTTCCCAAAAGGGGTTAAACCCTAGTCAAGAAAAATCAAGGGCAAGCCTAAGGATTTTTTCAGGAACCTTCAAAAATATTAGATCTCTTTCAAGATCAAGCTTTGAGGTACGCGTAGTGTTCATCTATGGATTCAATTCGTTCATAGAGCTCAGGAATCATGCTTTTAAATGTTATTTTGTAAACTTTTTGTGGTGATATGAGCATGTACTTGTTGATGATTGTTGTTTAAGTTTCAAGATGATATCTAAAGGTGTTTTCATGGAATATATATGGTTGTTAGTTGAAAAAGACAAACTTTGGATGGTTTGATATGATGCAAGTATGAAATCCACCTATGCCTTAAAGAATGCATGCAAGGTGGTTGATAAAATGCCTATGATGCTAGAAATTCATATTTACATGATTCCATGATATCTAAATGACAAGTCCATGTTAGTTATATACTTCAATATGGATTTTCATGGAATTTATGTGTTGTTGTTGTTGTAGTATGAAGCATGTATGATTATGGAGATATGAATTATGTACATGAAATATATCCATGCTTTCCCCTACCATGTTTGAGATGTTGAATAAATACATGAAGTATAATATCCCCTACTTATGACAATGAGAATTGTGGACTCTAATCTTATGATCAAGTCAGTCATGTTGTGTCTGTTTCCTTCCATCAAGTTCTGGGGGTATTCGTACCCAAAAATATAGGTGTGTGCTTAGAGCCATGTCATGTTTCACGATATACAAAATCAATCCGTGATTCAGTAGAATTTGGTCAGTCATGTGACTAGGAAAACTCAGTAATCTCAGTAGTTCAGTATTCTCAGTAATTTCAGTACTCAGTAACCTCAGTAATCTCAGTAGTTCAGTGATCTTTGTGATCTCAATAATATCTGTAACCTCAGTATTTAAAGTCAATATCAGTAACTTCAGTACTCTCAACCAGTCTTCAAAACTCAGTACATTCCGTCAGTCATCGATAATCCAGTAAACTTAGTTTAGCTCCGCAGAACAATACCACTAGTATCAGTCTTGTTAATCAGTATCAGTTTATCTAATCAGTTCAGTTCAGTTATTCAGTTCAGCCCAGTTATTTAGTTCAGTATCTTTCAGATGGGAGTAGGATTCAACATAGAGTTGTCATAGGGATCGGGACTCACCCGCTAGATTAGGACTGAGATCTTTAGAAGCAATCTCTAAGTTCCAGAACTATGTAGCCAGCATAAGTTGGGACATCGCAGCCTATTATATGAGGGTAGATGAGGTGGCTTAAACTATTATATGAGGGTTCCAACTGTTCTCACTAGAGTTACTAGTTATATGAGGGTTCCTCACATATTATCCTTACCAGTGGTGTGGTATTAACACCCTTTCAATCAGGGTAGAAATTGGACCCCAGTTAGCTTAGCTTGGGGCATGTTGGTTAGATGAATACTTCCCATAGTTTTGGTTACAGATTTTAGGACTGTAGCAACAGTCACCCAGTCTCAGAAAAGAACTCAGATAGTTCTTCAAATTTAAGTATATCAAGACTGTCAGATACAATCAACTCAGATACCGTATGGGACGCAGATATTTCCATCAGATTCAAGATTGTCAGATACAGTCACTCATGTTATCATTATTACCAGCTCTCAGAACTTATACTATCAGTACTTAGTTTCAGGACTGTTAGAAATAGTATCAGTACACTCATGTTGTCAGTATTCAGACTCAGTAGTCAGTTCTCCACAGTTTCAGTTATAGTTATGTATGCATGTATGTATTCTCACATTCATATTAGTCAGCATTGTTCATGCATATAACCCTTTGAATTTAGCCTACCTTACTTGTGTACTCAGTAAATTCAGACGTACTGACGCATTTGCGCTATGGTGCTTTCTCTTATGTTACACCATAGGTTCAACGGCACGAACTCCAGATCAACAGTAGTATTTCGGTGTTCAGAGTTTGCAGTGAGTCCTTCTCATTCGAGGGCGATATGATTATTGCTACATTTACTATTCAATTACTATATGGAGTTAGTTGGAGACATGTTCCTTCAACTTTTTATTCAATTCAGTAAGAGGCTTTCAAACTAGATGTCAGGTTAGATATCCAGATCTCATTATTTTCAGTATTTATGACTTGTTGTGGTATTTTTATACCTTTATCAGACATTTTGTTAGCAGACATTTATTCAGTTCAAACCTTATGGCCTTTCATGTTCATGTTTTCATATTTTATGATATATTATGTGGTATACAGGTACATATATCAGTCATGGGTTAGCTTGTGGTCCTTCAGGGTCATGAGCACCGTGTAGCATTCTGGTTCAGAAAATTGGGGTGCTACAAAAGGTTAGGGAAGCTAATATTCCCAAGATTGTAGTTTGAACTTTATACGGCTATTTTAAATTATTGTTTATGTCCTTTGGTTCAACTAACAACCCCACACACTTCATGGATCTTATGAATAGGGTGTTTAAGCAATTTTTGGACTTGTTCATTATAGTGTTTTAATGACTTCCTGATTTACTTACAGAGTAAGGAGAAGTATATCAATCACCTCCTAATTGTTCTTCAGAACCTCAAGAATTAAGAATTACATGCTAAATTCTCTAAGTGTGAGTTTTGGTTGGATTTATGGCTTTTATCGATCATATTATTTTGTTTAAAGGGATTAAGGTGGATCCTCAAAAGATTAAGGTGATAAGGAAATGGCCTAGACCCACAACTCCAATGAATATTAGGAATTTCTTAGGTTTGGTAGGTTACTACAGGAGGTTTGTAGAAATTATCTCAATTAAAGCCACACCATTAACTAAGCTAACTCAAACAAAGGTGAAGTTATAGTGGTCTAATGCTTGTGAGGGCAGTTTTGAGAGGTTAAAATATCACTTGACACCTGCTCCTGTTTTTCTCCTACTTGAGGGTACTGGGGGGTTCATAGTATATTGTGATGCATCCTAAGAAGGATATGTAGTGTTCATATTAATCATCACAAAGTTGTGGCTTATGCTTCTAGGAAACTTAAGAACCATGAGAAAATGAATACTATGAATGAGGACCTGAAGCATAAAAGAATACTATGCATGACTTAGACACTTATGTGAGGCTTGAGGAATAGAGTTTCCACGACATGTATTCATTATAGATATCAAAACTGAGGATATATATGATATAATATAAATATCGCTGACCATTAAGAGGTGTAGCATAAGATGTTGGACCTAAACATACTATAAAGCATGAGTATATGAGTCATGAGCTGCATGACCAAAGTTTGGAGTTCTTGATTTCATGGAACATGATTCGAGCTGCTGAAGGAACTGGAACTCCTCATACTAGAAATTGGGAGAGTACATGATTCAATGGAAAGTGAATGAATATGATCTATGACCATAGATCTGACATGTAAGGCATCAGTAGATATTGTGATGACTGAAATACAACTCTTTGCACTGAGATAATAATGGTTTGGGCATCATCCTCCCTTACTCATATTCTACAACATACAAATATCAATACTGGCATCTGAGAGCTTAACATGGTTACTTGTTCTATCATCTCCCTTTAGATTTAAGACATCATTCTAAGTATGTAGGCCCCTTTAATAAACTCTATACTGAACTACAACCACTTTTCTCTAGAGTCTGAGATATCACAATACACATAAATAATAATCTTATCCTAAAAGACCATATCTTAACATATAAAATCCACTGCTTAAACTTTCATGTAATATAGAACTCTTAACTTTCTATAGCCCCAATAGTCATCATACAATAACTTAAACATTGACTAACTTAGAATTTTAAGGAGTATCACCATACCATGAGTTCATAACAACTAGAATTCCAACTCTTCTTTCTATTAGTTCAACAATCTACAATTAAAACATAGATTCTAACACGTAACATGGGAATTCCCAAACCTTATATGAACCATACTACTTCCATCATAGTCTACTAATATCACATCTGTAAACTTATATTTTTCCCTAAACGATGAGAATTACCATTACCCCAACATACTCAACATTAACAACATATAATTTTGTATCAACAAACTTAAATTCTTCCATACACAGTTTCAAGCATACTTGTTCACCTTTCATACAACTATCCCTTTGGATACAAAATCTACTGAATCCATATAAACACTATAGCCAATTTACTACTGCCAAACTACTAGGTTCATTCTTCTAACTCAATACCACATGCTATCATAGGATTTTGAGAATGGGTCTGAAAGAACATCTAACTTTGGCTCAATACCACTGCACTAAAGGGATACTTTTGAGCCTATACACAGACCCATAATTATTTACGGGGACTGTCTAAGAAAAATCTATCGATAGGAATTTAAACTTTACTATTTTTGTTACCTTGAAAATAAGGTTTATTTGACATGAATGAAGCATGATGAGAATATGTATGAATTATTTACATAACCCTTCAATAGTATAATCAGAAAAATAAAAGAAGGGAAACATTTCTTAAATGCCCAGTAGCATGTCGAAGAAAAGTATAGACGTCTCTGTACCATTCCACAAGACTTTACTAGACACGGCTTCATAGACACCCTAGGATACTTGAACTCTGGGCTCTAATATAAAGGTTGTTATGACTCGTGACTGCCCTTTAGGCGTAACATGGTGCTTGGAATCACAAGTGATCCCAAGATAACCCATGAACTAGCATGATACTTGAGCAACTAATTTGAAATATATTAAATAGGTAATTTTCCATGCGGAAATATAATCACAATGAAATTTGAATAAGTGTGTAATTGATAAAGTTTACAATCTGGTAAAACTGAAGAGAGAACTAAAATTTATATTTCATGACCCCGACTAACTATCTATGAACCCTCTACTATACTGACTATAGATAGCTGGGACATGCCTTGAACTAACCCTAATCAATACATGTGAATAATCTAAATAAAACACATAAACTACAAATGTCTGGAGTTCATAAAACAAGAAAACTCCTCACTTATTGGCTGGAAACTGCAAACTATTTGATTTTGATATGAAAGCTACATATGGTACCTACACTGTGAAGAATGTAACCACAAATGCATATATATAGTCATTACGTTGTAATGTACTAAGTATATGGAGACATGCAATAAATTATGAAAATATTTCAAATATGCTGTAAAATAGAGGATATAAGATATTTTCTGAAACATACATTTGGAACATGACTATATGTGAAAACTATAAATCATAGAGAATTTATAAATCATGAGCTAAAAATAATTTTGTAAGCTAGGAGGCGGTAGAAATATAAATGTTGTAAGATTTGTATTGAGGATAATGTATGAATACTGGATCTGAAATTATGTGGTGGGAACTGACATAACTCAAGAATATAAATATACAAACATGCTAGGCCTGAATGAATAGACATACAAAACCAACATAACATGTATAAAGTAGATCTAATTAACTGAATGACTAATGCCCGTGTGACTGAACAATTGAAATCTAAGTAAAGGGATAACTAATATCTATATGCTGAGAAGCGGATATATGAATTCTGATCAACTAATATCTGAATTTTGATTAACTAATAGCTGAATACTGATTAGCTGATATTTAGATTGAGGGAAATGCATGGGATACTGTGCATATGAGATAAGGACTAACTAAATAGAATAAGATAACTGAGCATGAATTTGTAAAAAAATAATATCTAAGAATAAAAGACTAAGCATAAATCTGTACTAAGATAAATCTATAATCTGAAAGACTAAAAACTGTATAACTGAATAACTAAAAGTCTGTACACTTTGTCAAACAAACCTGAACTGAGAATACACTGAATACTATACTAAGACAATGGTAGGTATCATCTAACCGACATGCCTCAATATGAGCAAATCAAGATCGAATATATAACCTAGTTAGAAGGGTGTTAGTACACGAGTGCTAACACTGGATATGTGGATTCACTAAACTAGTGTCCTGAAGGACATCTGAGTCACCATCTACTGGCAAGTACTCTCATGATATATGTGTCAACCCTCAACTAGCAGGTGGATATCTCAAACCCATGCTGGCTATGTAGTTCTATAACTCATGGATTGCTACTAAAGGCCACACCCTCTACAGGTATGTGAACCTCCATCCCTGGGTTTGCTCGATGCTAAATCCTACTCCTAACTAAATGACACTAGAATCATGAACTGGTGCATGCACAAATGACTGATATACTCAAACGTGGTATTCTAAAAACTGACAATGCATGCATATATTAAAGTAACAATGAATGTGTAAGCTAATGTGTTTAAGGTGAAGTAAAACTGGTGAGTTTGTTATTAAAATGATATTGGAATAAAATCATAATTCTGACTGACTTATTGCTTGAAAATAAAAATATGTATAAACACATAGGTATCGGGTGTTCATAATCCACCAGCACTGAATGAGCACAAAGAACGATCTCAACACTTCAAAACTGTAGTATGAGAATCATGGTTCAAAACTCAAAAGCATAGACATTTCATCAAACACATGAGAATTATGAACTTGAATATGGGAATACGTTAAACATGGAACCAACATGATTACATGGCTAATATCATAACTTACATTTGAAATTCACTTTAATATGACTTGGGAGATTGAAACTTGAAACATTAGATAACCTAACTTTTCATGGAATCATACTTGGACATGAATTGAGTTAAAAATACTAAGGAAGATCATTAATTTAACTCATCTTGAACATAATACACTTCACAATAGAGGAAAACTCATACTTTACTCAAAAACAAAGGGTTTGGGCTTAGTGGATGAAAGGACTCATTGATGAATACACCACATAATTTAATAGATGAGTTATTTAGGGTTTCTTAAATTTGGAAGGTTGAATTCTTGATTTCTTGAGAAAGGGGCTTGAATTTTTTTCTTTGGAAGAGGGTTATGGGTTTTTAAGTCATACACTAATTGTTTTAGGATGAGTGGATGGGAAATAATATGTTCCAAACCCCTTAATACATTTAGGGATGGTTTAGGGGTGTTGAAAGACTTCAATGCCCTTGATTAAGTCAAACTAGAGCACTTTTGGCACTGTGAAATCTCCCATTCAATGCACAACTAATCTCATAAGCTAAGGTAGGTGATGCATAGACAATCGCATAGCATTTAAGTAGGCATCGCATAGACAATCGCACACCCTTTCTAGTGGCCCTTTTCAATTTGTCATGCGATATACGACCTTTTACATAGAAATAACTTTTAACTCAGCTATAAAATTGAGGAGAAATTTGTATTGTTGGAAATATAATTCAATTATCTGCAATTTGGTGGGTTTTGAGTTGAAAAATTCCACCTATGTCAAAAGTTATTCACATTTAAAGTTGACCCTAGTAGAATCAGATATCAAAATTTGGCCGAATCAAAATATCTTAGTTCTAGGATAATAATCATGACATATATATTTAAATTATAAATCATGGGATTAGAGTTTACATATGTAGGAATAATGTTTTAATTTCTAGCTCAAAAATGCTGGGTGTTACATGAAAAAAGTTTAGGTTTTTCCTGAGAGGCTTAAGAACATCTCAAATTCATCAAAAGTCCTATATAGATGTGAGTTGAAGAGCGTTTGAGTTCAACATTGATGATTGGGTGTTCCTGAAAGTCTCTTCTATGAAATGAGTAACGAGAAAGTTTGGGAATGCTTCTTATGAATGGGATTTGGAATCAATTCATATAGTGTTTCACATTTCTTTGCTCAAAAAGTATGTAGGTGACCATTGTCTTACAGTCCCCGTAGAGAATATTAGTGTTAAAGATTCATTCTCCTATAAAGAAGTTTCTATAAAAATTTAGATCCTCAAGTTTAAAAGTTATGGCTTGAAGAAATCGCTTAGGTAAAGGCATTTTAGAACAATCAAAAGGTAGAGGAGGCTACTTAAGAATCGAAGGAAGACATAAAGGATAGATATCCTTCTCTATTAACATTGTCGAATGACGTTGTTGGAGGTTCCAATTCTATGTTATTCATAATATTCTAATATTCATGCCATGGTATATGTGCCTATATAAAATACTAAACTCCAGTGAGTCTTTCCTAATTCGTTGGTTGATATGTGATTTGAGCTCTCTTATTATATGTAAGGTTTAAAACATTATGTTGTGTCAGAGAGTTTCAATAAGTCCTTAGCCATCATTCAAAGATGAATGATCCAAAATGGGGGGGATATTGTAATACCCTAGAAATTTTAGAACCTTCTCGCACTCAATTTTCTATAAATTTAGGATGAAAAATTTTGTCTTTCAGATTTCCACGGATCTGCTTCATGATTTGTAGAAGCATTTACAATCAGTGAAAATTTTCCACGATCAGTGGAAAGTAAATTTATGGGAAGTCTCCACTATCAATGGAATTTTTTTTTCTTTTTCTGAAATGAATCCTGGAAAGGTTCCATAACTTGTGGACCAAGTTGTGGACCTAATTTTAAAAGTCATAAAATCCATCAAATTTCTACGACTTGGGTTCAAGGAGCGTGAAAGCTTTCATGACCCTAGGATAAGTCATGAATACCTATTTTTTAGAAATTTTTTAGGATCAATTTAGGGCATTTTGGTCATTTTTCTTGAGACATCTAACCCCAACATACTTTAAAACACTTTTTAAATAATCAATTATAATTATTTTAAAGAGAAATATGATAAGAAGCCCTTTTCTCCACCCCAAAATAATCTAACAATCAAAAACATTTATGTAACACCCCGAATCTGGTACCCAGAATGCTAGACGGTGCTCATGACCCTGAAGGACCACAAGCTAACCCATGACTGATATCTTTACCTATACATTGTATAATATACTATAATATATATATATATACACTGTAAAAAATGCAGAATATAAGCTGTAAGGCTATAAGGTTCAAAACTAAACTAATACTGAATATAATACCATGTCTATAATAGGGCATGACAATACCAAAACATGAGATAAACTGTCTGAAACATGCTATAGTCTGAAAGCCTCTAAACTAATTGAAAATAGTGGAGTTGATGGGATATGTCCCCAACTAACTATAACTACAGAAATAACTAAGTACTAAAATAATGAAATTACAAATAATATCATCCTCGAAGGATGAGGACACACTGCTAGTCTGGCTGCTGAACGTCTGATCTACTAAGGAATCTCGAGAGCTCGTGCTTGTAAACCTATGGTATAAAAAAACATAGTACAAATGCGTTAGTAGACCGAATATACTGGTATGAAAGTGAGGTAGGTTGAATTCAAAAGGGTTAATATGCATGGACAACACTAACTGACTAAATGATATAGACAAGAGAATACATGTATGAATAGGTAACTTTAACTGAGAGCAAGAGAGGAGTAAATACTAAGTTTTGACTTCTGAGTCCACTGATAAGATGGATTTATACACATTTGAGTATACTGATGCTGGGATACCGAATACTGAGGGACTGATACTATATTACGGATACATAAATAAATGTTTTTGACAGTTTTGATTATGAAAAAGTGGTCTGGTTGACTGTATCTAACAGTCCTGAAGCTGAATACTAATAACATGAGTTTTTTAAAACTAGTATGCCAATACTGGTGATTGTATTTGATAGTCTAAGTTCTAATGGAACTAGTTGAGTTTCGTACTGTACTGAGTGACTGTATCTGACAGTCCTAAAATTTGTATAGCTATCTGAGTTCTATTACTAAGACAAAAATGGTGGGAGGTAATCATCTAACCGATATTCATTGAAACTGAACTAGAAGGGTCCAACCTGTAACCCAGCTGGAAGGGTGTCAATATAGTGCTATAGGTATAGACAAGATATAAGGTAACCCTCTCTGATAGGAAGCTCTTCTGTCAACCCTCTTGTAGGAATAACCCCAAACAAGATGTATTAGTATCCCTATGCATAGGGGTATATCTCAACCTACGCTGGCTACGTAGTCCTAGAATGCAAGGAATTCTTTGAAGAATCACACCCTCCACTGAATAACAGGTGAGTCCCCATCCTTTTGTTCACTCAGTGTTGAATCCTACTCCCAACTGAATAGATACTGACAAGATTAATTGAACTGAATTGATATTAATGGTATTATTTAGCGGAGCTAAACTAAGTTCACTGAGTTCTATTGACTGATGAAATGCTACTGAGACATGATGACTGTCTGAGATCACTAAGATTTTTAAAATTACTAAGATTATTGAATGGGACTGGACTAATACTGAGTTTACTGAGTTTTCCTGAGTCACATGACTGATTGAATTATTTTGATCATGTCCTGACTAAGAGTATTGTGAAAATGTTACATGGATCTAGGAAAATAGCTAAATCATTGGGTACAAGTACCCCCAGAACTCGATAGAATGAAATAGACAAGGCTTGACACTTTTGATCACATGACCAAATCAACAATTCATAATTTCAAAGTTGGGAATTTCATGAAGCACATGATCATCATAATGTTGTACATGGATAGTAATGCATATAAACATCGCAAAATTTTATGCTTCTAATCTTACGAATATCCCATCAAGAAATATGTAATACCCCATACTTTTCCTAGCTAGTTTCATCTTAAGAATGTCTAGTATTAGCTTCTAAATTGAATGATGGTTATTACATGAGTAATTTTCAAGATTTTCACTTTTTTTCATATGGGAAATTCAATAAGCTTTCCATCGATATAAGATTTTCCAAAATTCAATAACCAAGTCAGAAGTTACGACTATTTTAAGTTCTTGTCATAAAACGGCTCCATATTAGACAGTGGCATGCCGCGCAACAAGAGCAAATGGAATTTGGAAAATTCCAGTAGTGGTCCACGATTATGGAGCATCACGTTAGGGCCTAAATTAAGAATTTTCCTTTTCCCGTGTCTTGTCGTGATTTCCTCCATGTTACGCCAAAGTTCCAGGTCACAAAAAAAGGGGCAACATGATGGCTCCTCATCGCACCATCCCTCAGTTTTTTGATTGTCAAATTCCCATGATACGGTGCGATAGCACCACATCGCACCAAGGGTTAAGTTCAGAAAAATTTTACTAAAATTAAATGACATTTCCAGGGTTAAAAGGGTCAACTTCCCACCCCTATTTAAGCCATTTAACACGTGATTCAGCCACTTTTCACTGAAAATACTCTTCTTCTCTCTTAAACCTCACAAGGATGAGCTAGGGTTATCATAGAAGATCCAATTCCAAAAATTTTCACCATCAATCTTCACGAAATCATGAACTAAGGTATGTGTAGTGTTCATTCATTTACTTTTTTCGTCTATGAAACCCAAGAATCTCTTTTCTAAGTTTAAGTTTATGGATTTATTTATGAATTTCATGTTGGGTTTGTTTTGTTTATGTTGAGAATAATTAATTGAATTCAAATCCATGTTGGGTATTCAATTTTATATGGAATTAATTTCTATAGATGTATATTTATGTGAACCTATGAATAAACCCTAGATGATGAAATTAGAGATGAATCATGATAATCAATTGTTGTACAATGTTTTCTACATGTGTTATGCCTATCTTGTGTTTGATTAAATTCCTAGATGAAGGAACAATGCTCAACTAGTATGATATCATGAAATCCCCATGTATGTACAAGTTATGCCTATCACATGTTTTGATGGAATGCTTCTATAAATGTATTATGGATGATGATGTTAGTTATGTATTCCAGTAAGTTATGGTTGGTCAATTTTCCTTCAATCGAGTCCTGGGGGTACTTGTACCCGAAATATTAGTTGTGTGCCTAGAGCCATGTCATGTTTCCACGATACTCTCAGTAAAGCTATGAATCCTTAGAATTTAGACAATCTTATGACTCAGGAAATCTCCATGATCTCTTTAACTCAGATATCAGTAGTATTCCATCAGTCAACGAAATTCAGTAACTCAGTCCATGTTTAGTTCAGTAAATCATGTTCAGTGTCTATTCATATTGGAGTAGAAATTAGCATCAAGCGATCCCAAGGATGAGAACTCACCTGTTACATGATGGTGTGATTCTTAGAAGTAATCCTTGCATTCGAAAACTATGTAGCCAGCATAGTTTGAGACATTGTAGCCTTCTATGTGAGGGTAGATGAGGTTGCTTATCCTGCTATATGAGGATTCCCAATGTTCTCACTAGAGTTACCTTTTATATTAGGGCCACTCACATGTTATCCTTACCAGTGGAACAGTATTGGCCCCCTTCCAAATAGGGCATAGATTGGACCCCAATTTAGCTATAATGCATTATTTGGGGAAAGTTGGTTAGATAACTACCTCCCACAGTCTCAGTATCAGTCTCACTAAAAGAACTCAGATAATTCTTTAGATTTCAGGACTATCAAATACAGCCAACTAAGATACAAAATGAAACTCAGATAGTTCTATCAGATTTAAGACTATCAGAAATAGTCACTCATGTTATCAGTTATATTAAGATACTTTAATCATGTTATCACAGTATTAGTGTTAGTTGTTATGTCTCATTCATGTATTCTCACACTCATTATAGCTAGTCCGTTATTATTATTGTTCATGCATATGGACCCAATACATTCTGCCTACCTTACATGCATACCAGTATATTCAAAGTACTGAGGAATTCACGCTATAGAGTCTTGTTCCATAGGTTCAGAGATACGAGGTCTAGAGCAACAGTAGATTCCATATATCTGCAGACAGAGTTTGAAATAAATCCTCATCTTTCAAGGAGATGATTATTTTCCTATTATCTCAGATATTAATTATTAGTTGGAGTTAGTTGGGAACATATTGCATCAACTCCTTACTCAGACAGTTCAGTCAGTTAGAGACTTTCTAGACTATCATATTTCCGACTTTAATATGTTCAGTTTTGTTTTGGGTATTCTTTTACCTCACACAAATTTTATGTTATTCAGATCATATTTAGTATTGAACCTTATGGCCTATCAGTACATGTTTTTGCATTATAAAGTACACAAGTACAAATATTAGTCATGGGTTAGTTTTTGGTCCGTTGGAGTCATGAGAACCGTGTAGCTTTTTGGGTACCTGATTTGGGGAGTTGCAAACTTGGTTTCAGAGCCAGGTTCTATAGAGTCCTAGGAAGTCTGAAAGCCACATCTAGTAGAGTCTTGTATATGGGTGTGTTGCACACCACATTTATGTATAGAAGGCTATAAGATATTTTAGGAACAGTTTCCCCCCTTTTAGTAATCCTCTAATGCCAGTGAGCATAATCTCAAGTCAATCTCTCAGTCGAATCCATTCCTCCCTTTTTTCTACAGAACATGCCTCCTAAAAGAAGAAATGGAAATCCGTCAGCCACTCAGCCTGAAGATCCTTTGGGAGATCATGTTTCTCATGCGGAGTTCAGGGCTGCATTTATTACTTTTGCTTAGTCATTTTCCGCACAAAATAAATGACCAGCAGTTATTTTGGCTAACCAAGTGGCGAACTCAGCTGCAGCTAGAATTTGAGATTTTACCCAAATGAATCCTCCATCCTTTCTCGAGTTTAAGATAGATAAGGACCCTCAGAAATTCCTAGATTAGGTGCAGAAGGTTACAGACATAATGGGGGTTATGTCTAGTGAGAATGCTGAGCTAGTTGCATATCAATTGTAGGATATGGCTCATACTTGGTTTAAATAGTAGAAATCAGAAAGGGCAGATGATGCAAGGTCAGTTGAGCGGGAGGAGTTTGATTCAGCTTTCCTCGATAAATTCTTTTCCCTAGAGCTTAGGGAAGCTAGGGTGTTAGAATTCATCAACCTCAAGAAAAGAAATATGATAGTGAAAGAGTATTCTCTTAAGTTTACTCAATTAGCCATATATGCCTTTTATGTGGTTACAGATAATAGGGCAACGATGAGTAAGTTCATTTCAGGGGTGAATCATAGCATTGTTAATGAGTGTAGATCCGCCGTACTGAATAGTGACATGACTTTAGCCAGGATTATGACTCATACTTAGCAGACTGATAAGCAAAATATTAAGATGAGTGAGAAATGTAATAAGAGGGCGAAGATAGGTAGTTTCAACTTCGCTCAGCCTAATTCGGAAGAAAGAAACCATTCTCAGTTTCATCCTAAGTAAAAAGTTCCAGGTCCTTCTACGGCCAGTGCTCCAGTTCCTAAGTTCATAAAGGGTAACAAAGATAGAGCGCCAGGCTCTAAGTCCCAAGGCAGTGTTAGCAGTGCTCGAACCTATCCTCTTTGCCAGACTTATGAAAAGTACCATTAGGGTATTTGCAGAGTTGGCAGTGGTATTTGTTTTGAATGTCGAAAGCCAGGGCATAGAGTCTGAGACTATCCTCAACCAGGTCCTCAAGGTCAATAGAATCGCTCCTCAACTCATTTTGGTTGCCCAAATCAGTAGGGTGCCACCTTCAGTGCTTTTTATTGGAAATGTCCAAATCATATCAATGCTCTTCAGTCCCGACAAGATCAGGAAAATTCTCCTAATTTGGTTACCAGTAGGTTACAAATCTTTCATGTGCATGGTTATACTTTGCTAGATCCAGGAGCTTCTTTGTCTTTTGTTACTCCCTACATAGCAGGTGATTTCAAAATCAGTCCTAAAATCCCAGCAGAGCCCTTTTCAGTCTCTACCCCAGTGGGTAAAACCATCATAGCCCAATGGGTATACAGGAACTACCCAGTTATGATATTTCTGAAAGTCACCTCAGCAAACTTAGTCGAATTAGAGATGACTAATTTTGGTATCATTCTTGACATGGATGGGCTTCATTCTTGCTATACAATAGTCGACTGCAGAAACAAAATAGTCCAGTTTTAGTTCCCAAATGAACTCGTCCTTGAGTGGAAGGGTAGTGTATCTTCTTTCAGGGTTCATCTTCTTTCTTACCTGCGAGCAACGAAAATGATATCTAAAGGATGTGTCTATTATCTTGTTTGAGTTAAGGACACTAGTTCTAAAACTCCCAGTCTTGAATCAGTCCCAGTAGTAAATGAATACTCAGATGTCTTTCACAAAGATCTTCAAGGAATTCCTCCTGAAATAGAAATAGACTTTGGTATTGATCTTCTTCTGGATACTCAACCTATCTCTATTTTTCCATATAGAATCGCACGAACAGAACTTAGAGAACTGAAAGAGCAGCTGAAGAATCTCTTAGATAAGGGATTCTTCAGGCTTGGCATTTCCCCATGAGGTGCTCTAGTATTAATCGTGCGCAAGAAAGATATTTGTCATAGGCTGTGTGTATACTACCGTAAACTCAATAAGGTCATGGTCAAGAATAAGTATCCTCTTCCTAGAATCAATGACTTGTTTAACCAATTTTAGGGTGCCAGTTATTTCTCTAAGATAGACCTCAGATTCGGCTATCATTAGCTCAGAGTTAGATAATGTGACATTCTGAAAATAGCTTTCCGTACTCGGTATGGTCACTTCAAATTCCTAGTCATGTCATTTGGTCTTACCAACATACCAGCCACTTTCATGGACTTGATTAATCGTGTGTTCAAGCAGTACTTGGATTTGTTTGTCATAGTCTTCATAGATGATATTCTGGTCTATTCCCACAGTGAGCACGATCATGCAGACCATCTCAGAGCAGTACTTTGGACTCTCATAGATCATCAACTATTCATCAAATTTAGTAAGTATGAGTTTTGGCTAAGGTCATTAGTATTCCTTGGTCACATCATTTCCAGTGATGGCATTAGGGTTGATCCTTAAAAGATCAATGTTGTAAGAAACTGGCCTTTCCCTATCTCTCCATCAGATATTAGGAGTTTCTTGGGTTTGGATGGCTATTACAGGTGATTTGTTAAGGGATTTTATTCTATTACATCCCCTATGTCTAGATTAACTCAGTAGAAAGTCAAGTTTTAGTGGTTAGATCCTTTCGAGAAGAGTTTTTAGGAGTTGAAAACTCGACACACCTTATCTCCAGTTATAGCTCTTACAGATAGTTCAGATGGGTTCGTAGTGTATTGTGATACATCCAGAGTAGGTTTGGGTTGTGTCCTCATGCATCATTATAAGGTCATAGCCTACGCCTCCAAACAGCTTAAACCTTATAAGAGGAATTATCCTACTCATGATCTTGAGTTAGCAGCCATAGTATTTGCCTTGAAGATTTGGAGGCATTACCTATACGGTTTTTATGTAGATTTCTTCATAGATCATAAGAGTCTTCAGTATGTATTTTCTCAGAAACATCTCAATATTAATCAGAGAAAGTGGTTAGAGCTCTTGAAAGATGATACCATAAGTGTCCTTTATCATCCGGGCAAGGCCAACGTAGTGGCCGATGGTCTCAGTAGACCATCTCTGGGTAGTGTTGCTCATGTGGATGATAGTAAGAAGAAGTTAGCTTGGGAAGTCCATAATCTTGCCAGACTAGGAGTTCTGTTAGTCGATATAGATAAGGGTGATATATGGGTTTAGAGTAGTTCAGAATCATCTCTAGTTTCCAAGGAGAAAGAAAAGCAAGATAGAGATCCCATCCATATTAAGTTGAAAGAGTCAGTTTAGGATCAGAAAATAAAGGTTTTGTCCCAAGGGGGAGATAGTGTTCTTCATTGTCAGGGCCATTTTTGTGTTCCAGGTGTAGATGACTTAAGGCAGCAAATTTTTGTAGAAGCGCATGGTGCGCGCTACTCTATTCATCTAGCGGCGACAAAGATTTACCGCGGCTTGTGGGAAATCTATTGGTGGAGTGGTATGAAGAGAGATATTGTAGAGTTTGTGACTAAGTGCTTTACAAGTCAGCAGGTTAAGATAGAGAATTAGAAGCTTAGTGGCTCCATACAGGAGTACAGTATTCCTACTTGGAAGTGGAAAGTAGTAAACATGGACTTCGTGATGGGTTTGCCTTGAACTCATCATCAGCATAACTCATTCTGGGTCATTGTAGACAAATGACCAAATCAGCTCAGTTCCTTCTGGTTTATACCTTTTATTCAACCGAGGATTACACCAAACTCTACATTAAAGATTGGTCAAATTGCACGGTGTTCCGTTATCCATTATCTCAGACAGAGGTACCCAGTTCACCTTTCATTTTTGGAAAGCATTCAAAAAAGGGTCTTGGTACCCAAGTTTATCTTAGTACATCTTTTTATCGTAAGATAGATGGTCAAACAGAAAGGACCATTCAGATGTTAGAAGATATGCTAAGGGCGTGTGCAATTTATTTCAAAGGAAGTTGGGATGACTAATTACCTTTGATTAAGTTTACATTCAACCACAACTATCATTCCAGTATTCAAATGAATCCATTTGAAGTTCTCTACGGTAGGAGATGTAGGTCTCTAATTGGTTGATTCAAAGTTAGTAAGGCCTCAGTTAAAGGGCCTTACTTAGTATTCCATACCTTAAAAAAAGTCCAGTTGATTAGAGGAAGACTTTGGGTTGCTTAGAATCGACAGAAGTCTTATACAGATGTTCGTAGAAAATATCTCGAGTTTGAGATTGGTGACTATGTTTATCTAAAGATCTCTCCATGCAGGGAGTGAATCGGTTCAACTACAATGGAAAACTCAGTCCCCGATACGTTGGTCACTTAAAGATTCTTAGTTGATTTGGAAAGGTAGCTTATGAGCTCAAATTGCCTTCAAATCTAGATTCATTTCATCCAGTCTTTCATATCTCCTTGCTCAAGAAGTGCATAGGTGACGATCAGTTGTAGTCCCTATTCAGAGCATTTGTGTTCAGAATACTCTCTCTTATGAAGAAATTTCAGTCAAAATCTTAGACTATCAGACTCGTAGATTGAGGAACAAAGAAGTCCCTCTAGTTAAGGTTCTTTGGCAAAATTAGTCCGTCGAGGGAGATACTTGAGAAGCAGAGGAAGACATGTGTACCAAGTATCCTGACCTTTTTTTCTCCAACTCAGATCAAGCTCAAGGTAACAGTTCTTCTTAAGCTTAATCAGTTTCATGTGCAGTGTTCATCACAAACTTGGTATGCAGTTTTATGCTCATATTACCAATATAAACTTGGTATCAAGTACCATTGCATATTCAGTTATGCACTCATGTATCAGTTTAGTTATGTAATTATGCATTAGACATAAATTCTTATTGTTAGAAACTTAGTTCTTTAGAACACTCAGCCATGCATTCATGAATAAGTTATACATGCATTAGCTATGCATGTTCACTGTTATATGTTCAGCTTGTCAGTCATGTCAGTCATGAGATCATGTTCTAGTTATTCATATTGAGTATGTATGTCATTTGTCTTTTCTCCACTCTTAGTCAGTCTCATTCGAGCACGAATGTTCTCAAGGGGGAGATATTGTAATATCCCGTACTTTTCCTAGCTAATTTCATCTCAAGAATGTCTAGTATTATCTTCTAAATTGAATGCTGGTTATTCCATAAGGATTTTTCAAGATTTTAACTTTTTTTCATGTAGGAAATTCAATAAGCTTTCCATTGATATAAGATTCGCCCAAATCCGATAACCTAGTCAGAAATTATGACTATTTTAAGTTTCCATTGTAAAACAATGCCATATTAGTCAGTGGCATGCCGTTCTATAATAGGAAAAGGATTTTGGAAAATTCTAGTAGGGGTCCACGATTATGGAGCGTCACGCCAGGGCACAAATTCAAAATTTTCCTTTTCCAGTGACTTAGCGCGATTTTCCTCCCCAGGTCACAAAAGAAGGGGCAACGCGATGGTTCCTCGTCACGCCATCCCTCAGTTTCCCAATTGTCAAATTCAAGTGACACAGAAAGATAGTGCCGCAATATGCCAAGGGTTCATTTAGGAAAATTTTACTCAAATTAAATGACGCATCCATGGTTGAAAAGGTCAACTTCCCACCCCTATTTAAGCCCTTTAACACGTGATTTAACCTATTTTCACCCAAAATACTCTTCTTCTCTCAAAAAGCTCTCAAGAACAAGCTAGAATTTTCATAGAAGATCCAACTCCAAGAAAGTTTCATCATTAATCTTCACAAAATCATGAACTAATGTATGCATAGTGTTCATTCATGGACTCCTTTCGTCTATGAAGTCCAAGAATCTCTTTTCTAAGTTTAAGTTTATGGATTTCTTTATAAATTACATGTTGGGTTTATTTTGTTTATATTGAGAATGATCAATTAAATTCAAATCCATGGTGGGTGATCAATTTTATGTGGAATTTATTTGTATAGATGTATATTCATGTGAACCTATGAATAAACCCTAGATGATAAAATTAGAGATGAATCATGATAATTAACTGTTGTATATTGTTGTCAACATGTGCTATGCCTACCATATCTTTTATTAAATGCCTAGATGAAGGAACAATGCCTAACTAGTATGATATCACGAAATCCCCATGTACGTATAATTTATGCCTATCACATGTTTTGATGGAATGCTTCCATAAGTGTATTATGGATTATGATATTAGTTATGTGTTCAAGTAAGTTATGCTTGGTCAGTTTTCCTTCCATCGAGTCCTGGGGGTACTTATACCCAAAATATTAGCTGTGTCTAGAGCCATGTCATGTTTCCATGATACTTTCAGTCAAGCTCTGAATCTTTAGACTTCAGACAGTCTGATGAATCAGGAAATCTCCATGATCTCATGAACTCAGTCAGTTGTCAGATATCAATAGTATTCCGTTAGTCAGTAGAATTCAGTAACTCAGTCCATGTTTAGTTTAGTAAATCATGTCCAGTGTCTATTCAGAAGGAAGTAGAAATTAGCACCGAGTGAACCCAAGGATAGGAACTCAACTGTTATATGAGGGTGTGATTCTTAGAAGCAATCTTTGCATTCCATAACTATGTAGCCAGCATAGGTTGAGACATATAGCTTGTTATATGAGGGTAGTTGAGGTGGCTTAGCTTGTTATGTAAGGGTTCCCACCGTTCCCACTAGAGTTACCTGTTATACTAGGGTCACTTACATGTTCTCCTTACCAGTTGCGCGGTATTGACACCCTTCTAATCAGCGTATTAATTGGACCCCAATTCAGCTATAATGCATCATTTAGGGAATGTCGGTTAGATTACTACCTCCCAGTCTCAGTATCAGTCTCAGTAAAAGAACTCAGATAATTATTCAGATTTCAAAACTGTTAGATACAGTCAACGTAGATACAGTACGGAACACAGATAGTTCCATCACATTCAGGACTGTCAGATATAGTCGCTCATGTTATCGGTTATATTCATATTCAATAATCATGTTATCACAGTATTAATGTCAGTTGTTATGTCTCATGCATGTATTCTCACAATCATGATAGTTAGTCAGTTATTATTATTGTTCATGCATATGATCCCCATGCATTCAGCCTACCTCACATGCATATCAGTACATTCAAAGTACTGACGCATTTGCACTACGGTATCTTATACCATAGGTTCAGAGACACGAGCTCTAGAGTAACAATAGATTCCAGATATCCACAGATAGATTAAGAATTGAGTCCTCATCTTTCGAGGACATGATTATTTACCTATTATCTCAGTAATTAATTTATTAGTTAGAGTTAGTTGGGGACAGGTCCCATCAACTCCTTACTCAGACAGTTTAGTCAGTTAGAGGCTTTCTATACTATTATGTTTCAGACTTCAGTATGTTTAGTTTTGTTTTGGGTATGTTATTACCCCACACAGATGTTATATCATTCAGATAATGTTTAGTATTGAACCTTATGGCCTATTAGTTGCATTTTAAAGTATTTTATGCAGTATATAGGTACGGATATTTGACATAGGTTAGCTTGTGCTCCTTCGGGGTTATGAGCACCGTGTAGCATTCCGGATACCAGATTTAGGGCGTTACAAATCACAAGGCATAGGTTTATCATGGGAATCATCTTAATCAAATAGGTATAGCATAACTTAAGAGACATGACATGATCTTGAATCATGGAAACTAAGTACTTGATCATCATTCATTCATTGGGGCATAATATCAAACACCTTGCATGCACACTTAGGGCGTAGGTAAGATTATTAATTTAATACAACATGCTTCCGCAATTTAACTCAGTTGCATGAATTCAACCCTATACTAACATGGTTTCATAAAAACATGATAAAGATACAATCTTGGCAATTATACAACAGTAACAACATGAACATAATCAATTCCATACAAGAAAATCATGACATATAGTTTAAAATAGGGTTCTTGAGCTTCATGGACAAAAGGAGTCCATGAATCAACATTGTGTATACCTTAGTTCTTGATTTTACAAAGATTGACGGAGAGATTCTTGAATTTGAGTATTGGATTTGAATTCCAAATTGAAAACCCTAGCTTGTTCTTTAGAGAAACAATATATTTGGGTGAAAAATGACTGAATCACGTGTTATTGGGTTTATATAGGAGTGGGAAATTGACCCTTTTAACCCTTGGATGCGTATCTTAATTTTTATGAAAATTGCTCAATTTTCATCCTTGGCTTAATGCTCCACTATCGCACCAAATCACATGAACTGGACAATTGGGAATCTGCATGGTGGCGCGATGCGGGGCTATCGCGTTGCCACTTTGTTTGCATCCTGGAAGTTTGGTTTGATGTGGAGACATCGCCCTGAGACATTGAAAAAAGGAAAATTCTGAATCTGAGCCTTGGCGTGATGAGCCATAATCGCGGAGGCTCACTAGATTTGATGATTTCTATTTTGGTATGCTCCGCGACGCGTTGATGGCTCAGGTGGTACACTGCCTTACTAAAAAGGCTCTAACTCTTTACCCGGGTGTTGAATTTGGCTGAATTCTGTATCGATAGAAAGATTATTCAATTTTTCACATGATAAAAAGTGAAAATATTGATAATACCATAGGTATAAAAGTGTATTGATCTTTTAAACAAGTCTTTAACATTTCTAGGATGATTTTAAGCTAGGTAAAAGTATAGGGTATTACAATATCTCCCTCTTTGGGGAATTCATCCTCGAATGAGACTGATTTAGATAGGTGAAATGATAATCTAAAGTACATACTAAACATGAACAACTGAAACATGACTACCTGACTGACATTACTAAGATTTATACTGAGTATGCATATTTGATGCATGATTTTATGATTGAGCTGATACATGAATGCAGTACTGAGAGCACTGATAAGCTAATCACACATATCTGATGTGTGAATACTTGACTAAACTGGCTCATGAACATACGACTGAATATGTAAGGGTAAGGACACCAAGTTTGAAATAAAAAGTAAGCATGGAATTGAATACCACATTTGTAACTGAAATCTAAACATAAAACTGGATAAGCTTAAGAAAAGCTATTGACATGGGCTGAGTCTGAGTTTAACTACTTAATATGCATAAGTGAAAACATGAGAGCGTAACTGTTAGAATATTATTAGAAATAGGAATAGTGTATACGAAATCCTACTTGAAAAAAATTGTACTATAGTGTCTATAAATAGGATCTTGATTTAATTATGTAAACACACCATTCAATAATATTTTTCTCCATTATTTATCACATCGTATCATAGCATTGGTGAGAAACTTTAGAAAAGAAAAAAATGAAAAAACTTCAGTCATCTTCGTCAATTTCGGAGACTGATTTGTGTGATTCTTTATTTTGTGGGTTGTGTGAAAAATATACCACCACCAACAGGCTCTAAAAGCTCAGGAAATGCAAACCCAACCTAAAACCACCAGAAAATCAGCCCCACATGCCCCGATGCTCCTACCAAAAATTGACAAGTTCAATCATGCGCCGGCGTGTGTGCTTTCTTTGGTTAAATTTTTGCAGTGGTTCATTTTTTTTGGGGTCGTCTTTAATTTTTTATTCGGCCAGTTACCATATATTCAAATTTTGACAACTTTTTTGAAGATTCCGGCGGCTTCAATTTTTTTTTTGATAGTTTTTTTTATTCTGAGATTCAGTTACTGTTCTTGGTACTTTCAAGTTAAAATTTCTAGCATGTCTTTAGGTATGATGTTTTTTCCCTAAAACTTCTGGTATCGTAAATTCAAGCCCTGTGATCACTTCTGAATCATTAATGGGAAGTTCAAATTATTTAGCCTGCGCTTCCTCAGTTGAGTTATGGTGCAAAGGTCAAAGTGTCCAAGATCATATAACAAATAAGGCTAGTGTGGTAGATGAAAAGGGAAAGTCTATAGCGGAAGATGGAAAAGCTTAAGAGCAATGGGAGAAAGTTGATGCTCAACTATGTAGTCTCTTATGGCGATCTATTGATTCCATGTTGATGCCCTTGTTTCATCCATTCCAGAAGTGTTATTTAGTTTGGGAAAAGGCCCATGCTTTATACACTAATGATATATCTCATTTTTATGATGTGATAGCTCAAATGACCAATTTGAAGAAACAGGAATCTGATATGTATACTTACTTGGGACAAGTACAAGCAGTCATAGAAGAATTTGATACATTGATGCCCGTCATTGCGGATGTAGAAAAACAAAAAGAGCACAGACTGAAGTTATTTTTAGTTCTTACACTTGCTGGACTTTTTACTAACGATGATGCTATACGTGATTAGATTTTAGCTAGTCCTACGGTTCCTACAATTGATGAGTTATTATCTCATCTGTTTTATCTTGCCATGCCTCCCAGTCACAAAGTAGTTTCATCACCCACTGTTGACTCTTCTATTCTTGCATATCAAACCATAAAAAAATAAACATATTAACCTATGGAAAATCGGCAAGGAGGAGGTCATTTTGGAAAATCTAGATCAAAGTGTAGTTATTGTAATAAAGTTGGACACACTCGGGATATATGTCATTGTTTGCATGGTCCATCACCCATCTATGAGCCTACTGCTATAAAGAAATATAATGAGTTCCTTCAAAGTTGAGCAAGTAAGTAGACATCTCCACAGCCTAATCGACCATCCAATAATGCCCATATTGCTAAAATAGAATATGATGAGTTCCTTAAGTATAGAGCAAGTAAGCAGACATCTCCACAAGTACCTCAGTTGCCCAGCCTAATTCTTCTATTGCTCATAATCCTTTTGCTTGTGTTTCACAGTCTAGTACTCTTGGATCATGGGTTGTAGACTCAAGTTCTTCTAATTATATTTCTGGTAACGAATCACTTTTGTCTAATATTGTTTAATCACAATCTCTTCATCCTATTAATTTAGCCAATGGTATCCGAACAAAACCAAAAGGAATTGGAAACGCCAAACCCCTATATTCTGTCACTCTAGACTCTGTTCTTTATATCCTTGGTTGTCCTTTTAATCTTATATCTATTAGTCATTTGACACCTGCCCTTAATTGTAGCATAACATTTCTTGATGAATATTTTCTAATTCAAGACCGTAGTACGGGATGGACGATTGGCGCATGACATGAATCACAATAGCTTTACCATCTTACCTCTTCAAATTTCTTCACAGCATGCTACGTTACAGACCCTCCAGACCTAGTTCAAAAAAGTTTTGGACATTTAAGTCTATCCAAGCAATAAAAGATGGTGCCTAGTTTGTTTAGTTTATCCACATTAGATTGTGAGTCATGTCAACTTGCGAAACACACCCGTGCTATTTTCCCACATAGTACTAAAGTCGTTCTGAGTCCATTTTCTCATTAGTAAATTTTGATGTTTGGGGTCCTAGTAGAGTCAGTTCACCTTTAGGTTTTCATTATTTTGTTAGTTTCATTGACGATTTTTCAAGATGTACTTGGGTTTTCTTAATGAAATATCATTCTGAGATATTTTCTATATTCAAAAGTTTTTCTGCTGAAATACACACTCAATTTGGTGTTTCTATTCATATTTTTCATAATGACAATGCCTTAGAATGCCTACCCTCTCAGTTTTAGGAGCTTATGACTAATCAAGGAATTTTTCACCAGACATCTTGTCCTTACACCCCTCAGCAAAATGGCATAGCAAAAAAGAAAAAATAAGCATCTTCTTGAGACTACTCGCACTCTTCTCATTGAATCCTATGTTCCACTACAATTTTGGGGCGATTCAGTTCTCACATCTTGTTATCCAATTAATAGAATTCCATCATCTTCCCTTCAAAATAAAGTTCCCCATTCTATATTGTTTCCACAGTTACATCTCTACTCTATCTCTCCCCTGTGTCTTTGGGAGCACATGTTTTGTCCATAACTTAGCCTCTGGAAAAGATAAATTAGCCCCTCATGCTCTTAAGTGTGTCTTCCTTGGTTACTCTCGAGTTCAAAAAAGGTATCATTGTTATTCACCAGATCTTTACTGCTACTTTATGTCCGTCGATATCATTTTTTTTGAATCTCAACCTTACTATATATCTTCTGATCATCTTGATATCTCTGAGATTTTACCCATATCTCCAGTCTTACCTGAACCATCTTTGGTCTTACCCATATCTCCATACTTACCCAACCCAACCTTTAAGAAATCAATAGTTACTTCTATGTCTCATACTACAGTGCCACCACTTCTGACTTATCATTCGTTCGTGTCCACCATTAGTCCCAGATGATTCATGCCATGCATTGGACACTGCTCCTACTACAGACTTACCTTCTTCTAGCCAATTAGTTGCACTTTAAAAAGGTATGTGTTCCATTCGTAATGCTAACCCACACTATACTTTCTTAAGTTATCATCATTTATCATCACCCCATTATGCTTTTGTATCATCTTTGTCATCTATTTCCATACCTAAGACTATAGGTGAAGCACTTTCTCATTCAGGATAGAAGCGGACTATGATAGATCAGATGTCTGCTTTACATCTAAGTGGTACTTAGCAACTTATTTCCCTTCCGACAGGTAAATCGACTATTGGTTGCCGTTGGGTTTATGTGGTTAAATTTAGTCCAGACGGTCAGGTTGATCGGCTTAAGGCTCGCTTTATTACCAAAGGATACACACAAATATTAGGGCTTTATTATAGTGACACTTTTTCTCCAGTGGCTAAAATAGCATATGTCCATCTTTTCATATCCATTGCTATCATTCGTCATTGGCCTCTTTATCAGTTGGCTATTAAGAATGCTTTTCTACATGGTGATCCTGAGAAAGAAGTCTATGTAGAGAAACCACCTAGTTTTGTTGCTCAGGGGGAGTCTAGTAGCAATGTATATCGATTGCGCAGGTTACTCTATGGTCTAAAATAGTCTCTTCGAGCTTGGTTTGGAAAATTCAATAGTTTGGTATGATTCATAGTAGAGCTGATCACTCAATGCTTTATCGACATTCTCAACCAAATTTGTGTATTTATCTGGTGGTTTATGTTGATGATATCGTTATCACCGGCAATGATGAAGATGGTATTTCCAAATTAAAGCAACATCTCTTTCAGCACTTTTAGACCAAAGACCTCGATAGACTATAATATTTTCTAGGTATTGAGGTTGCTCAGTGTAGATCAGGTATTGTTATTTCTCAACGCAACTATTCCTTAGACATTCTTGAGGAGACAGGAATGAAGAGATGTAGACCCATTGATACTCATATGGATCCAAATGCCAAACTTCTACTAGGATAGGGGGAGCCACTCAGTGATCCTAAAAGGCATAGGCGGTTGGTGGGAAAGTTGAATTATCTCACCGTGACTAGATCTGACATATCCTTTCCTGTAAGTGTTATAAGTCAGTTTATGACTTCCCCCTATGATAGTTATTAGGATGCAGTTGTTCGTATTTTGCAATATATAAAGTCAGCTCTAGGTAAAGGACTACTCTTTGAGGATTGAGGTAACGAGCATATCATTGGATACACAGATGCTGATTGGGTAGGATCATCCTCTCATAGACGTTCTACCTCCGGATATTGTGTTTTAGTAGAAGGTAATTTGGTGTCTTAGAAGAGTAAGGACAAAGTGTGGTTGCTTGATCTAGTGCAGAATCAAAATATCGAGCAATGGCTATACCAAATTGTGAGCTAGTTTAGATCAAACAGTTGAGAGAATTAAAATTTGGAGAAATCGGTAAGATCAAACTTTTGTGTGATAATCAAGTAGCCCTTCATATCGCATCAATTCCAGTGTTTCATGAGAGGACTAAACACATAGAGATTGATTGTCACTTTGTCAGAGAAAAGATACTCTCAGGAAATATTGTTACCAAATTTGTGATGTCAAGTGATCAACTTGTAGTTATCTTCACCAAGTTCCTCACCGGTACTTGTATTCATTACATTTGTAACAAGCTAGGTACATATGATTTGTATTCCATAGCTTGACGAGGATTGTTAGAATATTATTAGAAATAGGAATAGTATATACCAAATTATACTTGGAAAGGATTGTACTATAGTGTCGATAAATAGGGTTTTGATGTAATTATGTAAACACACCATTCAATAATATTTTCTCTATTATTTCTCACAGTAACTGGGTCTGGAACATGATACATGAGCTGAATGTTATGATTAGAACGGAGAACCTTGAGTACATGATGTACGACCACAATTGGAGCTAGAGGGTCAACTTATGGGTACACACTACTCCAAACTGGATTTGTTACATGAAAAGAGCAACATGTTTTTGTAATGAAAGTTTGGGGTACATAGTATATCTCCCCCTTGGGACACTATGTCCCTCGAAGAATACTGACTTGACTGCGATACTGAGGAAAATTAGGATGATGCATAGGGCACCAATGAACTGAATCGTGATTGAATATTTGGGATATGAAACTAAGGCATGATATATGAACCAAGTTGAACACATAACTACCTAGTTGGTCGATCTTAGAATAATTACATTTAAGAGATTTTGAATAGTGCAATTAGGTGGAAAAATGGGGAAACCACACCATCTGAACTTGTCCGTTCTGACTACTAAACTGAAGTACTAGCTTTGTAGACTAAGTCATGCTGAAAACTTATACTTGATCGGAGTATTTCTATGACACTCTCTCTATCGAGCTCTAATGACTTTAGAGAGAAAGCGAATCTTGGCCTGGTCTGAGTAGGACATCTGAATGGGAGATCTCTATATGGCTGGGGTTCTTGTACTTGGTGGAAAGGACTATGAAACATCATCTATGATAAAGTGACCAAACCGTAGGCACTGTAACTAAGACTGCTGAAAAGGTCCACATGTTGTTGAGCACGAATGTATAAATATAGTAATTTATCTTATTAATTGAATGACTTATAGATGAACGTTGGCATATAAGACTGAACTATACTTAATCTGAATGACTAGCCTAAGGCTGTAGAGTATTATGCATAGGAGGTAAGGACTGACTAAGTGATATGAGGGGACTGGGCATAGATTTATGAAAACTATATTACTTGAAATTACGAGACCAATCGTATGGCATGATTTAAAAACATTTCATAACTGAGGTACTGAAATACTAATGACTTAGTAACAGATAGCTAGATGCTATGGTCGGGTAATCCTGAAAGTGAACTGAGTTTCTAATCTGGCTGAACAAGGACTGGGACTGACATTGTAGCTAAGACGGTAATTAATCCTGTAACCATAATTAAGACTGTAACTGAGATTGAATTTTGGTTTTCTATAATTAAGGTTTAGACTGGTATGGAAGCACTAAATTCTGATGGCTAAATAACTGATAGCTGGAAGCCATGGTTCTATAGGACTATCTGAGTCCTTTACTGGATACTGACTACTGAATGAAGTTGTAACTGAGGCCTATGGAATAGAACATTAACACTACGGATTCACCGAGTTATCTAAACTGAGAGTATAGATGACATAATAAAAGTTTAACTGAACCCTAAAAGTAAAGTCATGAATTATGTGGGCTAAGTATACTGTAAAGAATGACATGAGTGCATGAGTCATGAGTTGTATGACCTGAGTTTGGAGTTTTCTGCACTCGTAGGACATGATTTGTTTTACTGAGGGGAATAAAATTGAACTCCCTATGCTGGGAATTGAGAGCGCACATGATTCTATGGAATACATATAAACATAACCTTTATTCATAGAACTGAGATGTGAAGCATACGTAGGCATCATGCTGACTGAAGTACCAAACTTTACACTGAGATAAGGATGAGTTGGGAATTATCTTTCCTAACTGCTTTTCTATGCGTACTGACACTACTACTATGATTTGTGAGCCTACTCAGTCACTTGATCTATCATATCCACCTTAGCTTTAAGCCGTCATCATAAGTCTATAAACACTTTACGAAACTCTGAACAAAACTACAATCGTCATCATATACTTACACTCTGTTCGATACATGCTTGCCTTACTAAACGCATCATCTGATTTTCTTTCTTCATATACTACTAATGTTGAATCTCCTAATTTATATCCACATATTTAAACTTAATTTTAGATCAATAATCTTAAATTCTTGCTTGCACTATTCAAGCCTACTGGTCTACCTTAGTAGAACTATCCCGATTAATACATAATCTGCTCAATTTGGATAACGTTATCCCAACTCTACTACTGCTAAACTCCTGGATTCATGCTTCTAACTCTAGGTCATAAACTATCACAGGATCCTAAGAAGGGATCTGATGGCAATCTAATTTTGGGTTCACGAATATGTTCTCATGATCATGAATGGGATTTGTACAACTTTGGAACATAACAAAACTGATGGAATACATTTGAGCCTGTGGGCAATCCTATAACTGTCTGTGAGGACACTCTGAGAAAACCCTACCCCTAGTATCTTGAGCTACATTGTTTCTGTTTCGTTGAAAGTAAAGTGGATTTGACATAAGTAGAGCATGATGATAACCTAAATAAATTTCTTAGAGAACCTTTCTATAGAACGATCTGAAATATGAATGAAGGGAAATAGTTCCTAAAACATCTCATAGCCTCTTTCCCATAAGTGTGGTGCACAACACACCCATGCACAAGACTCTACTAGATATTCCTTTTCAAACATCCTAGGACACTGTTGAACCTGGCTCTAATACAAAGTTTGTAACACCCCAAATCTGGTACCTGAAATGCTACATGGTGCTCATAACCCCGAAGGACCACAAGCTAACCCATCACTGATATTTGTACCTGTACAGTGTGTAATATATTGTATGTATATATATACATTGTAAAAATATGGAATAAAAGCTATAAGGACATAAGGTTCAAAATTGAACTAATACTGAATATAATACAATTTTTGTAATGGTGTATGACATTACCCAAAACTAAGATAAACTGTCTGAAACATACTACAGTCTGAAAGCCTCTAAACTATCTGAAAATGGTGGAGTTGATGGGATGTATCCCTAACTAACTTTAACTACTGAAATAAGTAAGTACTGAAATAATGAAATAACAAATCATATCATTCTTGAAGGATGAGGACTCACTGCTAGTCTAGATGCTGAACGTCTAATCTACTAAGAATGCTTAGGAGCTCGTGCTTTTAAACATATGTTATGAAACACCATAGCACAAATGCATCAGTACATTGAATGTACTAGCATGCAGGTAAGGTAGGCTGAATGCAGAAGGGTTCATATGATGGACAACACTAACTGACTTAATGATATGAACGTTAGAATATATGCATGAATATATAACTGTAACTGAGATCGTGATAGGACTGAATACTAAGTTTTGACTACTGAGTGTACTGATAACATGGATTTACAGATATCTGAGTGTATTGATGCTGGAATACTGAATACTGAGGGATTGATACTACATTATGAATACATAAATAACTATTTTTCGGCAGTTTTGATAATGAAAAACTGGTCTAGTTGATTGTATCTGATAATCCTGAAGTTGAATACTGATAACATAACTTTTGCATAACTAGTATACTGATACTGAGCGACTGTATCTGATAGTATAAGTTCTGATGGAACTAGCTGAGTTCCGTACTGTACTGAGTGACTGTATCTGGTAGTCCTGAAATCTGTAGGACTATCTGAGTTCTATTACTAAGACTGAGACTGAGACTGAAATGGTTGGAGGTAATCATCTAACCGATATTCCCCAGAACTGAACTGGTGGGGTCCAACCTGTAGCCTCAGCTGGAAGGATCTCAATACTATTCCACGGTTAAAGATAAGTTATGAGGTAACCCTCTATGATAGAAAGCTCTTCCGTTAACCCTCTTATAGGGATAACCCCAAACGAGATATATTAGTATCCCTACGCATAAGGGTACATCTCAAACTATGCTGGCTACATAGTTCTGGAAAGCAAGGATTGATTTTAAGTATCACACCCTCCACTGAATAATAGGTAAGTGCCCATCCTTGGGTTCACTCAGTGCTGAATACTACTCCCAATTGAATAGACACTGAACTAATTAACTAAACTCTTACTAATGGTATTGTTTAGGGAAGCTAAACCGAGTTCACTAAATTTCGTTGACTGAGGAAATGCTACTAAGACATGATGGCTGACTGAGATCACTGAGATTTTTCAGATTATTGAGATTATTGAATGGGACTGGACTAATACTGAGTTTATTGAGTTTTCCTAAGTCACATGACTGACTGAATTTTACTGATCATAGCTTGACTGAGAGTATCATGAAAACATGACATGGCTTAAGGAACACAGCTAAATTATCAGGTACAAGTACCCGAAGACACGATAGAATAAAATTGACAAGGCTTGACACTTTTGATCACATGACCAATATCAACAATTCATAATTTCATAGTTGGGAATTTCATGAAGCACGTGATCATAATAATATTGTACATGGATAGTAATGTGTATAAACATGGCATAATTTTATGTTTCTAATCTTATGAACATCCCATCAAGCAATCATAATGCATAGGTTTAGCATGGGAATCATCTTAATCAAAGAGGTATAGCATAACTTAAGAGGCATGACATGATCTTGACACATTAAAACTAAGTACTTGATCATCATTCATTCATTGGGGCATATTATCAAACACCTTGCAAGCACACTTAGGGTATAGGTATGGTTATCAATTTAATACAACATGGTTCCACAATTTAACTCAATTGTATGAATTTCAACCCTATACTAACATGGTTTCATAAAAAACATGATAAACATACAATTATGAAAATCATACAACTGTAACAGCATGAACATAATCAATTCAAAACAAGAACATCATGACATATATTTTAAAATAGGGCTCTTGAGCTTTATGGACGAAAGGATTCCATGAATCAACACTGTGCATACTATAGTTCTTGATTCTACGAAGATTGATGAAGAGATTCTTGAATTTGAGTCTTAGATTTGAATTCTCAATTGAAAACCATAGCTTGTTCTTGAGAGAAACTTGAGAGAAACAATATATTTTAGGTGAAATATGGCTGAAGCACATGTTATTGGGTTTATATGGGGGTGGAAAATTAACCCTTTTAACCCTTGCACGTGTATTTTAATTTTTATAAGAATTTCTCAATTTTCATCCTTGGCGCGACGCGCCACTATCGCGCCAAGTCACTGGAACTAGAAAATTGGGAATCTGCATGGTGGTGCGACATGGGGCTATTACGTTACCACTTTGTTTACGACCTGAAAGTTTGGCGCGACGTGGAAACATCCCGCTGAGACACTGAAAAAAAGACAATTCTGAATTTGAGCCCTGGCGCGAGGCACCATAATCGCGGAGGCTCACTAGATTTGATGATTGCCATTTTGGCCAGCTCTGCGATGCGTTGATCGCTCAGGTGGCACACTACCTTACTAAAAGGGCTCTAACTCTTCGCCCGGCTGTAGGATTTGGGTGAATTTGATATCTATGGAAAGCTTATTCAAATTTCTACATGATAAAAAGTGAAAATCTTGAAAATACCACAAGTATAAAAGTGGATTCATCTTTGAAAAAAGTATTTAATATTTTTTGGGATGATTTTAAGCTAGGTAGAAATATGGGGTATTAAAACTTTATGTTTAAGATTCACGGCTCAAATTCAAGCATTCTCAAATTGTTTTCATCCAAAAAGACATGTTAAATGATCCCTAATTCAATTTCTTTTATAAAGGGTAAATTTAAGTATTATTTATGTATACTTAGTTGATGGTTTGAAGGTAGGACTGAAGATTTTGTTTTTAAAAGCTTGCTATAAAATTTCTCTTCTTTATGAATGAATGATTAAATCTTTATTTGAGGTTTTTGAGACTAAAATTTCTATTTGAATATAACGAATATTTAGGTCTTGAAATTGAATGTTAAATGGATGAATGTGTAATCCATGACTTTCATATCTCTTACAAGCTTTGAATTGCATAAGGAATATCCATGTTTTTCCCCATCCTTTAAATCATTAAAGGTGATGTGTTATTCAAATTATTTGAAAGTTTTATTCAAATTCAATTTTGATTTTGAACATAGTTTTTAAAGGCATGGATCGGGAGTCAAAATGTTTAATGATAATGGTTTTGCATGATATGAGTGAATTGAAAGTCTTGGTATGACAACATCAAAATATAAATGCCTTAATAAAAGACTTTATAATAAATATGACGAAAAATATTTTCATTGGACTTAAATTAAAGTCTGTATTTTCGTCAAGAAGGTGTAGTTCTTGTGAACAATACCTGAAACTACATTTGACAATGTGGGAATGTCTTTTTTCTTTTTAAAATAAACGGCCGTTGTATGCTTACTTCGCATAGATGTATGCAGTTATGTCAATGGTATGATGGACTAATGATTATTACCGCTGTTCTTATAGCTAACATGAATTGAGGCCCCACCATTTATGTACGGACTATACCTATATAGCTTGTGGGTTACTTAATGTCGGTGTAAACTACATAGTTCAGAATTAAGAGTTTTCAAGTGATTACTTTTGTTTCATTCTTTAAGTAACTTCTTATTATCTTTATTATGATCTTATGATATGAATTTTATGAATTATTTTATAAACTGCTCTTCTCTAGATTGAATATCAGCACTTATTGTACTATCTGTCCTCAGATGCTACATCCTTTCTTGATGTAGGTTTCAAATCTCATTCCCGACGTTCGATTTAACATTAGGATTTCTTTTGGGGTGACAACTTGTAAATGGTGAAGTATTTATCTTTTAAAGGGATATGTTTATTTATTTCAATTAGACTTGATTTAGTTTAGTTTTATGGTATTTGTTAAGGTCATGTCCCGGCATAACACATTGGGGCATTTTAATTTTAGGCTTCGTAGACTGAGTTAGTCAAGTGTTTTATTTTACATCTCAATACTTGAGTTTTGAATCACTTATGTTATTGCACTTCATATTTTATGAGCTAATTCCACACTTATTTATGGCTATGCTTATAATAAATGCTAAGGGGTCATCTCGGTCCTTCGTTGGTCTGGGATGCCCATCATGGTCAGGGTCTCAGCCCGGGGGTCATGACAATATGTTTTGAAAATGATTTGAAGACTAAAAACTTAATGCAAAGGGCAAAAAAAAAAATTATCTTTTCTTGATATGTCAAAAGTGATAAGTAAAAATAAATATTCAATTAGAAAAATAGTGACAACTAAAAATGAATGGAGGAGGGGGTAATATATTCCTTATTAATTCTTTAATCTCGATCTATTTATGTGTCTCTTAATGATATAATAATAACTACTAATGATAGAATTGAAAAGAATAGTTAATTACCTATGGATCCTTAAATATGTCAACATTTTTGAAATAATTTTTTCTAAGCAAACATGCCAACTATTTTAAGATGGTGGAGTACCTTCAAAGAAGAAATATTTACTACTTTCAAATTTGTAAGGTGGGAAATTCATTTTGACCATATTGAAGCAGCCATAGATTGGTAATTAATGTACTACCTCCATTCAGATCTACTCGTCACTATGCCACTATTTATTTTTAATTCGATTTTCATTTCTACTTTTTACATTTTACAATCAAGAAATGACAATTTGTTTTCATGTTTTATCCTTATCATTAATTACTTATTCTGCAATACTTAATAATATTTTTTAACTAGCACATGGATATATCCACTAGTATTTTCTAAAAACTAGTGGCTACAAGATTATAAAATTATGATAGGAAATTGTCATTCCAAGAATTAATACAATTTGATGATTTTCCCATACTTGAATAGAAAAAAGTACAATCATCATTCATCTAATACTTTTCCAGCTGAAGTCTCTAAGAATTATTCAACTTTTATAAGTCACATAACATTGAATGATAAGTTGAGATGACTGAAAAACTCTTAAAGGTCATAATCTGCTAACAATTTGTTAGAACAATAAGGATAATTGTACAAGAAATATAAACATACTAAAAAAATAAGTAAATACTCATCTTGTGCTTAACTCTCTCTATAAGACAGGTGTATGCAACACTTAATAAAACTTGCTTGGCTTAAAGAAATGATAATATGCTTCTTGATGATAGTTAATGTCCTCTCATGAGCAAAAAAAAAGACTCAATAACAACTCTATCTTTGAAATTCAACTAAGCCACACGACAAGTAGCATTCAAGAATGTTTCTCTGCTATTCTTAAACTGGTGATCTCACTATTTGATCAATGTCTGTCAAATACTTTTTCTAGAGAACAAAGTATTTTTTGAGTGTTTGCCTTTTTAAATAAAAGAAACACTATTTATAGGATAAAATTTCATATAAGAGAAGAGTATTAATTAAGTAATAATTAATAGTTTCAAGAATATTTTTAAACAAAATATATCTTTCTTTCAAGAACCTAAAATGTAATACTTAATGAAGAATGAGTTGTCAAATTCACAGTCATGTTCTTTGTAATTTAAAAACTTTTAACTAATGTATCAGTTTGAAATTAATTGAAACATAACTCAAAAAACTTTTAACCGATGTATTTTTTTCAAACTCAATAGAACAAAAACTTTAACCATAACAATCCCCCACTTGTTTCAAGAATTTTATCCTTAAAAAAAATTCATTTGAGACATTGATCTAGTGACATCCATTAATAATGGTGTTTATTGGACTTGAACCATTAGCTAGCGAAGACTTCTAAATTATTGACCTAGTGAACAAATCTTGAACTAAGTGGTTCATTGAATGAAGTAGAAAAAATACTCCCTGCATATTACTATGTTTGGTGAAAATCAGAATTCTTTGACACCTTATGACCTTGTATCCTGGATCTTTTTAGCTAAGTGCTTTGTGGTTTCCCTATTAAAATCTAATTGAAGCGGCCTCCACTTCACACTTAGTACGGTAATTTTATAAAGAGTAAGTTTGCATACTCCGACCAAATAGTCTATAAATTTCATTAAGAGAAATTAATCTCATCCTCCTTTATAAGAAAATATCGGTAAATCTATCATGAGTCTTCCAACATACTCCAATCAAAATTTTAGTATAGACTTATTAAGAGAATATAATCATATCCTTCTCTTTTGTAGGAATATTGTCTAATCTATCAAGAGTGTTATTATCGACTATAATCAAGATCGGTCTTATAGATTTATCAAGAGAAAAAAATCTCAACTTATGCACGTCTACTAAATATCCAGGGAAAAAGAAAAGTTTTATTGATGTGCTTCACAATTGTAACTTTACTTATTTTTACCTTTGAACCCAAGATTACATCATTAGGTAGGGTTAACATAAAGTACAATTAATTTACAATTGACTTTATTCCCATTCCATTACAAGTTTGTATAACTAATTTCATGAATAACCCTTTAGTCAAAGGATATGCTAAATTGAGTCTGGACTTCACATATTGAAGCTACATTATGCCATCCTCCAATAATCTTCTCACATAATTGTGTTTAAGAAAAATTTTTGTTGACTTGTCATTATATATAACAATCACTTGAGGTTCGATATATAGCAACTTTGTTATCACAATAGATATTAAATATGGGACTAGCTTACCCCATAATCGAACAACCAATCATCTTTTTCTCCAGCAGAAGACATAGAAATAAATTTTGATTCCATGGCTGAGTAAGTATAAATGTCTAATTCTGTGATCTCCAAGATATTACTACTCCAGCCAAAATGAAAATCCAAGTACTAATAAATTTAGAGTCATTCAAATTAAAATTCTACTTAGCATTACTATAACCTTCAAGAATTGCTGGAAAGGTAGGATAATGAAGGCCAATATTAAATGTACCTTTTAGATACCTTAAAACACAAATTGAAGCATTCCAACATTCAGCTCCAGAGATAAGAATAAACTTTCTCAAAGCTCCTATTGCATAACCAATATATGGTCTGGTACAATGCATGGCATATATAAGACTCCTAATAACTTGAGAATATATCAACTCATAAGAATATCACCAGATTTTCACACTAGTTTGATGCTAGGAACAAATGGTGTAGAAGCGGACTTCTTGTCAAAATAACCAAACCTCTTTAGAAATTTCTCAATATAAATTGATTTAGTAAGAGTCAAAACATTTGTTGATCTTACAATTTTGATGCCTAAAATCACATTAGCTTCTTCAAGATCTTTCATTTCAAACTGTGAAGCAAGAATACGTTTTGTTTCTTTACCTCTTTCAATATCAGCTCCAAAGATCAACATGTTATCCACATAAAGATTTATTATAACTCTAGAATTTTCTTAAAGTTTACTAAATATGAATTTATCTCCACCATAGCATAAGAAATCATAGCTTCTCTAAATTTCTTTTGCCATTACTTTGGAGCTTGTTTTAATCCATAAAGAAATTTAAGATGCTTGCAAACTTTACGTACTTGACAAGGAATGAGAAATCCTTTTGGTTGTTTCATGTAAACTTTTTGTCTAGATCTCAATTCAGAAATGCAGCCTTCACATTCATCTGATAAATCATAAGATCATGAACTCCTACTAAAGAAATCAAGAGACGGATAGAGGTCATCATAGCTACAGGTGCAAAGAATAAAAATAATCAATGTCGTTCAATTGAGTTAAAACATTAGCTACCAAGTGAGCTTTGTACTTATCTAAAGTACCATAGGATTTGATTTTCTTCCAAAAAACATATCGGCAACCAATTGGTATACATCCAAGAGGAAGAGATGATAAAACCCATGTATATTTGACAAGATAGATGTATTTCATTATCAGTTGCTTCAGTTTAACTTTCAGGATTTTTTTCAACCAAATAAGCTTGAAAATCTGGTCCAGATTCCTTTGTTTTGGCTGATCTAGAACTACGGCTTGGTTGACTTTCTTTATGGGGTTCAACTATTTTTTCTTTTAAGAGGAGAAATTAAATAACCTATATCTTATTCAAATAAATCTTTTTCATTGGGAAATATATGCTCAAAAGAGTCAGCTTGTAAATATTCAATAATTTTGTGAGGGCTTGGGGTCTTAAAATTTAAAAATTTATAAGCCTTATTTGTTGTTAATAACCAATTGTCATGACCTAGGACTACTCCCTAGTCGTAGTACGATGCCTAAGTTCATAAGTGACCCTAAGATAACCCATGGCCTGACATGCATTTGAATAATGAATAAAGTAACCAAACACTAGGAGAAAGCTAACTTAAATAACTGGTGGAAACTATAATAGTGTAAAACTGAATACCCAATAAAATTGGAATTTAAACAAAAAAATGTTTGACAACCAATCATGGTGAAAATCTAAACATGTATGTGAAATCCTCTACTCATAATTATTTCTTGGAATAAGCCTCCAAATAAATCCAAATGATTGAAACTAATAAGAAAATAAGGAAACTGAGAACTATTCCTCGAATAATGAGGACTCACCAAAATCTGCTACTGAATATAGCATAGGAACATACTAAGAGTGATCCAGGTACTAAGTGTTCAAACTTATATTATAAGATAATATAGAGCAGGAAAGTATGTGACCAATACTTTTAATGTAGTGAGTATGTGAGATGGGAAGCTAGCTAACATAAACTAAACATGAATGAATGAACATGTAAACTTAATGCAAAACCAAGTATAAACATGTGCTCGATAAAACCAAATATTGAATAATCGAATATCTGAATACTTGGTCAAACAAACCTGAATTGAACATAAACTAAAAAAATTGAGGTCTATGAGAGTTAACAATAACCGACATACACCAATATGAGCAAAACCAAGGTCCAACCTATAACCTCAGATAGAAGGGAGTTAGTACCTTGCAAAGGATACCAATAGTGGCTAGCATAGATCTACTAAACTGATGTCCCGAAGTACTAGGGTGTCATTTCTCAACTAACAAGTCACCCTTTATAACCTACGATGGAGCCATAGTTCTCGAACCTAGGGACTTCTACTAAAGGTCTCAGTCCTAAACTGGTGGGTGAGACTCCATCGTTGTGTTCACTCAGTGCTAAGTACCACTCCCAACTGAACAAAATTTAAAACTTATATATATATATATATATATATATATATGTATATATATGTAAATATATATGTATGTATGTATATAAGTATGTGTGTGTGTTCTTATTATAGTAAAGTCTGGAAAATAGCAACATATGCATAATCTGAAGTGCTTAAAACATGTAAATTGGTTCATGAATGAAATTCTTGGTATCAAGTGTTCATAATCCACCAGCTTTGTCTAATGCAACTAAATATGATAATAATTTGAAACTGATCTTAGTAGAGAATTTTACAAAACACATCCCAAACACAACAATTGATCAATAATAAGGAAATTCATGATTTTTTAAAATGGAAGATGTCACTCTTATGCGAAGACATTTATTAATGGAATAATTACAAATTAAACTGGATAAATTAATGTAAACATTAGATTTAACCTACAACCCAACCTTGTGCGAAAAGTAAACTTGAGGATTTAGAAACTTTTTGGGACTCAAAGGGTGAAAGTGACCCATTGATGAAATCATGCATACCTGAAGTGGAAATCTTTGAGAAAATCCTTGGGATTTGAGCTTATTTTTTGAGAAATTCAGACTTAATTTCTGAGATGAGAGAATCGTTTCTTTTCCTGTTATGGATTGATTTTATGATAAAATGGTAAATTAGGAGAATTTTAGGCTTATATACTATTCTTAGGTATGATAAATGACATGGGTTAGAAGTTAAATGAATGTAAAAAGACTTCAAATCACCTTTGAAATTGTACAGGAATTTCTGGTTAGCAATCGTCATGAACGGGTAACGACTGGTCATGATTCATTATCAGAGTCATGACCCAGAGGTTGTAAGTTTTGAGTCCTTTTTGTTATGACAACAACTCCCATCCTAATGACTCATTAGGTTTGATCATAGGTTGTTAGGAGAAGTCTTGTTCAGAGACTTGATTTTTACATTTCTTTCTGTTGTGACAATGAGTCCACCTAACGACTAGTTAGGAATGGTAATGAGTCATAGTCTGGACTCATCACCTCTGGGCTAAAATTTGGGATCCTTCACTATTGAGGCAATGACTCTGCACAGTGAATCATTATGACTAATAATAGGTAGATGCCAAAGTTGTTGTCATTGGCAATTGATAGACCATACGGAAATTTTCCATAACTTTTTGCCATGGTATCGAGTTAAAGCGAGACTATTGGAATATGGAAACTAAATCAAGGACTTATTTATATAGGGGTCTAGAGCATGAAAACTTAGGGTATTACTATATCTCTATCTAGGGATCATTTATCTTCGAATGTAACTGATTGAGCTTAAAGGGTAGGGAAAAGCTGAAATTTTGCCCTGAAAACCTACGAACTAAACCATGAACTGATATCTGAATTCTGGACTAATGTATGAACTGAGCTAAACACATGAATGTATGATATGTCAAAAAATTGCTCGATAGTTTCATATAGAAATGAAAGAATTAATCAATTAGGTTATCTATTACCTCATGTTGGGACTAAGTTTGAAGGAAAAAGATAGGGGTACTTGGTCATCATATCTACCTCTGCTTTTCGAGTAGCTCCCTCAACTGACTAATTTCTCGATAGAACCTTTATCAAGGCAACCTCTTTATTCCTTATCCATGAAGCTGTCAATCAAGGATCTCAACTAGGACTTCTTCATAAAAGAGGTTATTTTCCACTTAAATTCATTTTAAAGTGACTATTGATGCTGGATCACCAATGCATTTCTTCAACATGGAGACACAGAAGACTGGATATACTGATGCTAACTATGCAGACAATTCCAGCTCATAGTCTACCTTACCATATCAACTCAAAATATTGTAAGGGACCAAACAAAAAAGGACAGAGCTTTACTTTCTTACCAAATCTCTTTGCCCATTTTATGGGTGAAATCTTTAAGTAGACAGAATCAGCAACATTAAACTCAAGCTCCCTTCTCTTCACATTTGCATAAGATTTCTGATGGCTTTGGGTAATTTTCAACCTTTCTTTAATAAGATGAACTTTATCCATTGCCTAATGCGCTGAATCTTGCCCTAACAAAGTAGACACACTGACCTCTAACCAAACAATAGGAGATCTACACCTCCTACCATAAAGAGCATCAAATAGGACCTTCTAAATACTGAACTGATATTTGTTATAAAATGCAAACTCAATCAAAGGTAAGTGATCATCCTAACCACCCTTAAATTAAATTACACATCTCCTCGACATATCCTCTACGGTCTGAATGGACTTTCTGTTGACTATCTGTGTACAGGGTGAAAAGTTGTACTAAGATGAACTTGGGTGCCAAGACCCTTTTGAAAAGCCTTCCAAAATCGAGAGGTGAAATGGGTTCCTCTATCTAAAATAATGATCAAAAGGACTCCATGCAACTTCACCAATACCCTAAGATAGAGTCTATCATAATCTTTTACTGAATATAAAGTATTTACTGGTAAGAAATATGTTGACTAGTCATTCGGTCCACAACAACCAAAATGGAACCATGCTGACAACGAGTATGAGACAACCGTGTGATGAAGCCCTTATTCACCACTTCCTACTTCCAAGTAGAAATACTGAATTCCTAAAGCATACCACTAGACCTCTGGTTATCAACCTTAACATTCTAGTAATTTGGACACTTAGCCAGAAATTTTGTGATATCCTTCATCATTCCATTCCACCAATAGAATTCCTGCAAATCATGGCACATCTTAGTGGCTCTTGGGTAAATAGAATATGGAACCGTAAGCTTCTTCTAATATTCCCTTCCTCAAGTCATCCATATCTGGAACATATAATCTACCTTGAATGCGAAGAACACAACTCTCACTTTGGAGAAAGCTTCAACCTTCTGATTTTGAATTGTTTCCTTCAACTTAAGCAAAATAGGATCTCTATACTATTTTTCCTTCGCATCAACTACCAAAGAATATTACAAACCATTATTAACCCAAACACTACCTTTGGTCGATCAACCAACTGAACTCTTAATATAGCAAATTGATGAATCTCATGAACTAAATATTTCTTATCATCCTCCACATGAGCAAAACTACCCATAGACAATTTGGGAAGGGCATCAGACACCTCATTGGCCTTAACTGGGTGATACAAGACACTTATATCATAAACATTCAACAACTATATCCACCTTCTTTGATAAAGATTTATATCTTTCTGGCTAAAAACATATTAAAGACTCTTGTGATCCGTGAACACATAAATATGAACCCCATAAAGATAATGCCTCCAAATATTTAAGGAAAACCCGACTGTTGCCAACTTAAGATCATGAGTCAGGTAGTTTTGCTCATGAGGTTTAAGCTTTCTGGAGGCATACTCTATAAACTTTCACCACTACATTAATACATACCCAATACCAACTCTAGAAGCAACACAATATATCATAAAACCATTTAAACCCTTTGATTGAGTCAAAATTGGGGTGGAGTTTAGTCGAGTCTTTAATTTCTGAAAACTCTTCTCGTAAGAATTAAGCCACTAGAATTTGGCTTTATTCTGAGTCAGTCTAGACATGAGAGAAGAAATAGAGGAAAATCCTTCAACAAATTGCATGTAGTAGCTAACTAAACACAAAAAACTCCTAATATCTTATGGAGATACAGGTCTAAGACGGGTATTTACTTCTTTGATATTTTGAGAATCAACTCAAACACCTTTGATGGAAATGATATGACCAAGGAATGTTACTGATTTCATCTAAAATTTAGGCTTACTAAACTTAGCGAATAACTGGTGATCTTTAAATATCTTTAATACAATCCTTAAGTGATTTGCATGTTCACCCTCACTCAGAGAATAAATGATGATGTCATCAATAAAGACTATAATGAACATGTCCAAGTACTACTTGAACACCCTATTCATCAAGTCCATACAAGTTGCAGGAGGATTTTTTAGTCAAAAATACATAACTACAAATTCAAAGTAACCATATCGAGTTCTAAAGGCTATCTTTATGATGTCACAATCTCTGACTCTGAGCTGATGCTAGCAAAATTTGAGGTCTATCTTAGAGAAATAGTTGGAACCCTAAAGTTGGTTAAACAAGTCATCAATCCTAGGGATGGGATACTTATTCTTGATTGTGACTTTATTTAACTAGTGGTAGTCAATGCATATTCTGAGAGAATTATCTTTCTTGTGCATGAATAAAACTGGAGCACCCCATGGAGAGATACTAGGCCTTATAAAACCCTTGTCTAAGATATCTTTCAATCGCTCTTTCATTTCCTTAATCTTGGCTAGATTAATTCAGTAAGGTGTGATTGAGATAGGCTGAGTATCTAGATAGAGATCCATTCTAAAGTAAATTTCCTCTCGGGAAGAACTCTGGGAAGATCTTCAGGAAACACTACGGGAAATTCACTCACTACTAAAACTAACTCAAGACTTGAAATTTCAAAACTTGAGTCTTTGACTCGAACAAGATGATAGATGCACCCCTTATAAATTATTTTTCTTTCCTTAAGAAAAAAGACAAACCGACCTATAAGCACTTCGGTACTACCCCTCCAATCTATGAATGGCTCATTGGGAAGCTAAAACTAAACTACTCTATTTCTACGGTCAACTGAGGCATACCAAAAGAAAAGCTAATACATGTAAAGAGTAACATCAAAATCGATCATCTTTTATTCTAATAGATCAACTGAACTTAATTTTTGGGATACTATGATTGAGCAGTTCCTACAGACCCATCTATCTATTATTGTCTACCGACTAGAGTAGAAACTAAAAAGGGTTCTATAATGATTTTGGGACTGACACCAAAATCTACTACTATAAAGGGAGTTATGAAGGAAATTGTGGCTTCGGGGTCTAACAATGCATAAATATAAAGGTAAAAGAATTGTAATTTACTAGTAACCACATCAGGAGAACCCTCCTAATCTTGTCGAGTCTAAAGGGCATAAAGCCTATTCTAATGCTATCCACTGGTTGTACTAGAAGTAGCACTCTGCTGAGTTGAGTGACCTGTTGGAACTAATGAGGAGTTAGTCTGTCCTTGCTAGAGAACATCCTTACCCTTATATTTAACCTTTGGGAAATCCTTTATCTTGTAGCCTAACTTTTCACACCCAAAACCAGCATCACTACTCACCATGCACTCACCCTTGTGGTTCCTACCACATATCTTGCAAACTAGATTGGTGTGACCATTATTCATGGTACCCTGGGGCTTAGAGCCAGACGTCCTATCATAAGTATCTTGTCTAAATTTAGGCACTAGAGCACTAGCTAAAGATGAGGTTAGGGATGAAGAGTTTTGGCAAAACTAAGAACAATTCCCAATATCTGACCTCCATTGAGAGAAATTAAAGCTACCAGTTTTGGCCCTCTTATTTTCCCTTTCCCTTTCCTTGATCTTTTTCTCTTTCATTTGTTTGTCATGAACCACCAACTGGGATATATGTATCTCGTTAACCAATATGGTGGTTCTATACTTCTAACCACATCCTCAAAAACACCAAACACACACTTAGTTATACAAGTCTTAGAATTAGCCACCATAGTTAGAGCATACCTCGCTAACTGAGTAAACTTTAGAGAATACTCCTAACACTCATACTGCCTACTTTAAGTGGATGAACTCCTGCGCTTTGGCTTCTCTCAACTCAAGTGAGAAGAACCTATCCAAAAATACAGTAGCAAATTCATCCCACTCTACTGGCCCCACATCTATGCCTCTGTCTTCCTTCTACTGCTTATATGAAGTATGAGACAAACTTTGAAGTTGGTAAGAGGCCAAATTTGCACTTTCAGTTGAAGTTACACCCATATTGTCTGTCACTTTCTGAATACTGTCTAAGAACTTCTATGGCTCTTTCTCCGACTTAGATCCAAGGAACGCTGGCAAATTCATCCGACTAAAATTTGAAATTCTAGTTTTATTGTATTCACTACTAGGTTGGTTGGGAAAACAATTTCATAGTTGTGTTAAGCAGTCATAGATTGGGCTAGTGGGGTAAAAGTATCTCTAAACTTGGTGTGAGAAACCTGCCCTTTCTGAGGGTCTTCAGGAACTAGCGGTAGTGATTGTTGGTTCCTATTTCTTCTACTATTGGTTCTTTTAGGAGTCATTATTTGTAAAAGGATAGAGGGCAATTTAGAAGAGAAATTTTAATAGATCTCATACTCTATTGCATGACATTAATCATGAAAAAAGTGAAACTTTCCTAAAATATTTTGCAGCCTCTTGACCATAAGTGTGACGTATTTCACACCTATGAACAACACTCTACTTAATGCTACTCTTTGACACCATGGTACACTTAAACTTGTTGCATTGATACCAAGTTTTTCATAATGCGAGACTACCCCTAGTTGTAACATAGTGACTGTCATGTCTAGAACCAAGGCCTAGTCATGATAGGTATCTCAAATCCACCAAGGACAGTAGACCACCTCTATTAGCCTAGCTAACTAAAACATAATATAGCTAGAAACCGATGAATTGCATATATATTACAAGATAGAGATGAGTTTCAGACATATTACAAGATAGATAAATTAATAACAAAAAGTATCTAAGAATCCAATCATAAACCACCCACACTTTTTTGTCCCCAAAATCATCTAAGAAACCAAACATCAACCCAAGTTGGGACAGCCATCGACCATAGCCAAAAACCACAAAAATACTCTAAGACATAACTAAAGGCAAGACCATAAAATTAGGGGCTTTCAGAGAATGGAAGCTCACCACTTCAAAGTTGATTCTTAGACAATCCAGAAATTACCTACCAGCGAAGAAAAAAATGTGTCTTAAAACCCTGTATCGCATGGGGATACAACATTCAAGGATATTTAGTGGGGTGAGAGCTATCATATTTCTCAAAGAAGGGATAAAATAATGTCAAGTCTAAAATGATAATAGAACCACACGTATATAATTTACATATATATAAAATATCATGATGGGATAGGAAACAATGTTTAGCATGAGATTTAAAATATTATCCTGGACTGTGTAGCTTTCTCGTTATCTAAACACCCATGGGCTATATGGGTATAGCTCTCCCTTGATGGTTGGGTCAAGCTCTCTTCCTACTGGTTGGACCCAAAGTGTGTAGCCTCAAAAACTAGGGATTGGGAATGGCTAGAGCCACTGAGGCTCTAACCATCCTAAAATATAGATGAACATTGTGAACTATGCACACGATCACCAAGTCCCCCAAGCCGACAAATATGGTTACCAGTGTTTATCCTCTGTGAGACTTACATCTTCTTGGTGAGCTACACAACCCCCATTAAGCCAAATTAAAATTATTTGCACATTCCTATTAAATTAAATCATAGAGTCATTATTACCTTGAGGCATTATAAATTATGCTTTCAAGCTTATATTATCATGCCATTCAAATTGCATATCACATGGGGGAATCCACAACCACAAAAGTTCCAATTATACATCCAATGATGGAATCCATGTCCCGCAAGGCTTAATTTTAAATCAATTCATGTTACATTAGCCTTTTGTTCAAAGCAATGGTTCCAAAAGTATTTTCAATATGCATATACTCCTTTTCGAAGCTAATTTCATAAGGTTGGGTTGAGGTTATTACCAATTCAAATTTCAAAATCAATAAAATTAGGAGAATTCACGAGCCCCAATAGTTTATCAAATCAATTTTGTTGAATGTTCTACACCCATCCAATTCGCCATACCCATGCACCCCAATGGGTTTCAAAATACATAATTAAAGCATAAACAAATGCATTATAGCCATGAAAATCCAATTCAAGTAACCATCATTCTAAGACCCTCAACCCAAGTCAATTCCATATTTAATTCCATATGAAAAATAATAAAACCTATGCCTTTAGAGAAAACAAATTTAAGGAGAGAGATTACATGCCTGAAATAATAACAATTCTAGAGAGAAATCACCAATTGAATCTCAAAGTGCCAAATCAGTAGAAACCCTAGCTTGTTCTTTTTTTGGGGATTTAAGAGAGTTTTTGAGTGTTTTAAGATTAAGTAATAGGGATTTATAGGGTCCCTTATGGTATTTTAGGTCGTGGGTTATGATTGGAGAAAGAGGGAAATGACTAAAGTACCCTCAATTAAAACTGCTGAAAATTGGTTACTAGTCGTTATAGGTCATGTGGCGAATTATAATGACTGGGTACAAGTCATTTCCTAGACTTTTAGTTAGGAGAGTGACTCAGAGAAGCCTTCACTGTTTTGGCTATTCTACTAGTTTGTTCATGAGTCTCTTCCTACAACTCTTAATCACATCTTACGACTCGTGAGGTACCATTATTGACGTTAGTAGAAACTTTTGCCAACTTATTGGTTTTCCTATGACTTGAGCCCCATGACTCGTAATGAGATCTTGTGACTCGTTAGGTGAATCATGGCCAGGGCAGTGATCTCTAAATTCATAAATTTTAGAGGGAAAAATATGGGTGTCACATTACCCCTCTAGGATCATTCATCCCCAAAGAAAAAGTCATGGCATCCATTATTGCAGATGTATGACAGGAATGCAATCACAAAATCTTGAACAAAGTCAGTAAACAAAAAAGTAGGAAAATACATGCCTTAAGCACAATTATCCAACATGAGGAAAAAGAACAAATATTTGGACTTCATGTCCTCCACAACTTCCCAAGCTTCTTCTACCATATGGTTCCTCCAAAGGACTTTCACTAAAGCCACATCTTTATTCCTCAAGTGACGGAATTGCCTATCTAAAATCTCAACAGGAACTTCCTAATAAGTCAAGGAATTAAAAGTACCAATACTCTCCATAGGTACAACCAAAGAAGGATTGCCCACACACTTCTTCAACATTGATCGATGGAAAACTTGATGAATAGAACCCAAGCTCGAAGGCAAATCCAATTCATAAGCGACGTTTCCCACTCTCCTCAAAATTAAATAAGGATCCACATAATGGGGACAAAGCTTCCCATTCTTCCCAAATTGCATCACTCTCTTCATAGGAGATACCTTTAGAAACACCTAATCACCCATATCGAACTCCAACTCCATTCGCCTCACATCCACATAGGGCTTTTGGCTACACCAAGCAATATTAAGTCTTTCCCAAATAAATTTCACCTTCTCCATGACTTGGTGAACCATGTTTGGACCAAACAATTGAGTCTTACCTACCTCAAACCACCCAATGGAAGATCTACACCTCTGATGTATGAGCAGATGCTAATATATTTGAGGCTTTTAACTAAGAATAATTGCAAAATCTTAAACAACTCTTCTCATTTTTTATTTTCTTCTCTTTGATATGGCAGTAAAAGACAAGATGCAAGAGAACGAGCAATAATAGAAGTAAATAGTTGATTTCTGAGCAAGTAAAGAGAGAAGTATAGCTGACGACTTGTCTGATAAGTCAACATCCTTATGATAAGCTATTAGAGTTGCCGTCAGCCTTAGAAAGAGAATGAGATTCAGCTGGAAAAAGTGATGAAAACCTATGACAGGCCTTCAGAGTTGTGATAAGTTGTCAGGCTCGTCATCAGGCTTAGGCAGTGCTTGAAAACTTAAAGTGAAAAAGCAACGACAATTATGATAAGTCATGAGATGTATGATAAGACACCAGGCTTCATCATCAGCTAAAGACTGAACTTGTTCAAATGTGAAGAGGAGATGAAGACATTCTTTATAAGGCATCAGACTCTTGATAAGCTGTCACACACATCATCATCTATCCTAGAAAATACTATAATCTGTGATTTTGTTTCCATAATTAGGAGGAAGCATTTAAAGTGTATGTTAGGGTTTTCTAATCAGAAGAGGTGGAACATCTTGAACTTATTCAAAAAGACTACTTTAATTCTCTTTGGTCTCAAAAAGTTAGAATTCAATTTTCAACTTCTTCATTGGGTTTTGAGATTTTTCCATTGAACTTGGAAGAGAATCAACTTCAGACTTCATCTTTTATAAATTTAATTACTTTGAAGGATGAATATAATTGTTGTTATCTCTTTCTTTCTCATGTGGAACTAAAACCCACAACTAGGATTGTAGGATCTATATGATTATTCCTTCATGGAGTTAATAGTTGGCTAGAGTTTGAGTGATTTTAAAGACATCTTGATAATTCCTTTGTTATGACTGTTATTTATTAGTTGCAAATAATAAATCCCTCCTTATATTGATTTGCTAAAACTGACAAATAAACTAAAGATAGCGACTTATTAACAAGGATTTAGGAAGGTTAAGCTCCCATCTGATGATTAATGTTCTACCAAGATTGATCAACTTGAGATAAAATAAGTATGAATAGAATGATTTCCTAAATTTGAGAGAATTAGGGAGTTTAACATCTAAGTAGGTTAAGAAACACTTAGATGGATTGTCAAAACTGATAGTTTGGTGTTTCTCCCAAGTCACGAGAACCTAACAATACAACTATAATTTAATGGGAATTAATAATCATAGTGATCACAACCCTACTTTCTCTATATCATTGGTTTGAACCATTGAAATTTTAGCTTTGAGCTCTGAAGCAAGTCAAAACTTTAATTATTGTTTGATTGATAAAACCCCCCATTTTATCTTTTTGTAACTTTTGTTTAAATTCAACTTGTAGCTATATTTTCAAACTAGTTTAATCGCTACTCACATTATTCCTCGTGGATTCGACCCCAACTTCAAAGTTGGGTAAATATATTGACGAAGACCGCCTTGCACTAAATTAACATGTAAGTTGAGCATCATAAAAAAGGGCGCTGTTGTCGGGGAACAATTTGGTGTATTGAGTTGGTTTGGAATTTTAGCCTACTTGTTTGAATTCAAATTTGTAAATATTTGTTTTTTGTTTTCTTTTATTTCTTATGTTAGGTAGATTTTTATTTTAATTTACTTATTACTATGGCATCGTGGAATGAACATGAGCTTAGTGGTTGGAAATCTTATCTTGGTGATCCTTATCATATTGTGATGGACCTCACTTTTGGCAAGATTGTAGATATGCTCCCCGGAGTGAGATATGTGCACCATCTCCATTCTACCAAGAGTATGATTGTTCTTTATGTGGTGGTCAAGATAGACATTGGAGTGATTGCCCAAATGCCCCCACCCTTTATTGCACTAACCTAAATTTTAGTTCTTCTTATGAGTTTGACAGGTATTATGGTCAAGAAAATGAAGATCGAAGCACCAGAAAGAGTCGCATTGAAGCTATGTTTTAACTAATGTTGGATCTCTAGAAAGAAACGTATGATATCGTTTTTGATATACATCAAGACATGAAGCAATTCATTCATGAAGAGATGGATATAGAGGTCAATCATTCAAAGAATTCTTCTTTATTATGTTTAGATGATATCTTATTTGTGTAATCATTTAAAATAATCGAAGATTGTGAAGATGAGAAACAAGAACCCTATATTAATATGGAGCTTGATGATGAGTAATCCTCGGTGATTTCCTAACCAACCAAACCAACCATGAGAGGTGATGGCAAGATTGAGGAAATGGTGCTAGAGGCAAAAGAAGAAACCAAGCCAATATCTTATACGGACTCTAGCCCAATTCGGCGTAAAAAGGTCGAAAAGGATAGAACTCCAAAATTTGGGGGAAGGCCTCACTCAAATCACTTTTCAATATTATGCTTGGTGAATGTGATGAAAGTCGAATCACCCAAGCAAATGATAAATTTTGGAAATGAGGAGGAAAATTCCTACATTTTGGAGTTTGTCTTCTTAAAAGGGTATAATACAACCCCAATCTTGAAGTCCAATAAGCTTAAACATCGATTTCCATTTAGTGGCTTTTTAAGATTCTCAGCGTTACCAAATAACCCCACACGAAAGTTTGATAGCGGTTCAAGTCTTTGAAGTAGCGTGATAGAACTTTCCTTATCATGCTCTCTTGTTTCCCAACACACCTAAAAGATGTAAAGATAGAAAGATGGGCTGATGATTCAAATAGTCTAAGTGAAGGGATAAAGGATGAAGCACTTTTAAGGTATCTTGATGAATGTGTGGTCAAGATAACCTAGTCGTGCCGCAATATTAAACCAGGCGCTGCTTGGGAGGCAACCCAAGGTATTTTATTGTTTGTATTCATATTATGTGATTGACATCAGATCTTTACAACTATGGTGCCACAGGTATATTTCTAACTCTCTTTTTTTGGTTTGACGCATTGGGGACATTGCATGATTTTAAGTTTAGGGTGGAGCTACTTATGGGTGTTGATGTCCTCTTGGGGTTTTTGTTGTCGTGCCTCTTTTCCTCGGAGTTTTGTTCCTAGTAGAGATGTCATGTTTCGACATATTATGATCTGTTGTAAAATGTTGTAGTTGACTAGGAGAAATACAAGTACCTTAGGTAGTTAACATATTTTGGTTGATTTTTAAACACCTCTCGAATGGTCTATTTTATAACTATGTGATATGCATTTATGTGTGACCACTGGGCATCTTGTTATGGAATTAGTACTAGTGACATAATAACGATTGCAAAACAATTGCATAAATTGAATGTGTAGTAGCCTGTGACGTACCTTTGTGCCATGTGTATGTGAGATACTTCCTTGTTCCCGTAGTGTGTTAAATCCAGAACATGCCTGGTTGATCTTGCCTTAGTTGTAGGATAGCGGTTAAGAAAGGATCATAGGTCGTTGTTAATATTAGTCCACTTTTAGCCTAAATTACCTTCCATGTGTGAATAATATCCCTTGATCCTGATTTTGAGCCTGACTACCTATTCTTTTTATTATACCTATCACCTTTCTATTTGTATCAGAATGAATCTATTTTGGCCCTGGACCCCCTTGGACATTGTGTACTTTGATGTAGGCAAATAGCCTAAGTTGAGGGTGGCTATCGTAGGGGTGCGTGATGTAAAGTGAGTATGAAGAAGGGTAATAAAAAAAATATGCAAGGCTGGGTGTGGTAGAAAAATAATTAGAAGAGAAAAGTTATGAAAAAATAGAAAATGAATGAATAAAAACTGCACCCATCTTGAATGTGCTTTAATCAAAAAATGGAGAAATAAGGTAAAGGTTGATAAGTTAGACCCCAAAAATAGTGTAGTGCCAAGGAGGCGAATATCTTTGTGTATCATACCACCCCGAATCCTACATTACAAGCTCAAGAAAAGTCCTATAGTGATCCTAACTTAACTTTCTGCAAGCTTCGATAATGAAAATATGGGCAAGCTTATGGTATTTGGCATACATTGACTGGAACTTCTTTCTGAGAGTGAGTGTCTCATGACCATGCCCACATTGACATGCTTGATTTCTCATATGAGTGAGGAGGTACCTATTTGCTGTAAGGGCACACTGGTTATATTTCTATTTTATAACTTGTTTGGATAATGTAATCTTAGTACATGCATGGTTGTTGTTGCTGAATTGATGCCATATCTTAATTCCTATGTGTCGTATGGTTGTCCTTTAATAATATGCACAGTTGTTTTTTAAATTAATTGACCTTGGAGATGGTGAAGATATTTTGAGATAATATGGATGGTTGACTTCCGAATGTACTTTGTATCCTCTAGGTTGTGTTTTAGTTGCTTGAGGACAAGCAATTGTTTTAAGTTGGGTGTGTTGATCTGTGAGCAGATGCTAACACATTTGAGGATTTTAACTGAGAATAATTGCAAAGTTCTAAGCAACTTTTGTCGTTTTTGAATGTTTTCTCTTTGATATTTCTATAAAAATCAAGATGCAAGAGAACCAACAATAATGGTGTAAAAAAGTTAATTTCTGAGCAAGTAGAGATGGAAGTATAACTGATGACTGGTCTGATAAGTTGTCAGCCTTGGATAAGCTATTAGAGTTGCCGTCATCCTTAGACAGAGAATAAGATTTAACTGTAAGAAGTGATGACAACTTGTGATAGGCCGTCAGAGTTGTGTAAGCCATTAGGAACATCGTTAGGCTTAGGCAGTACTTGAGAACTTGAAGTAAAGAAGCGACAACAATTCTAATAAGTCGTCACATGTCTAATAAGTTGTCAGTCTTCATCGTCAGCTGAAGAAAAAAACTTATTCAAATGTGAAAAGGAGTTGATGACATTCTTGATAAGGCATCAGTCTCCTGATAAGTCGTCACACACGTCGTCGTCTGTTTGAGAAAATATTGTGATCTGTGATTTTGTTTCCATAATTAGGATGAAGTATTTAAAGCATATGTTAGGGTTTTCTAATCAGAAGAGGCAAAACATCTTGAACTTATTCAAAAAGACTACTTTAATTCTTTTTGGTCTCAAAAACTTAGAATTCAATTTTCAACTCTTTGATTGGGTTTTGAGATTTTTCTCTTGAACTTGGAAGAGAATCAACATCAAACTTCATGTTTTGTAAGTTTAATTACTTTGAAAGATGAATATGATTGTTGCTATCTCTTTCTTTCTCATGTGGAACTAAAACCCACAACTAGGGTTATATGATCTATAATTATTCCTCCATGGATTTAATAGTTGGCTAGGGTTTGAGTGATTGTGGAGACATCTTGATAATTACTTTGTTATGATTGTTATTTATTGGTTGCAAACAATAAATCCCACCTTATGTTGATTTGCTCGAACTGAGAAATAAACTAAAGGTAGCGAATTATCAACAAGGATTTGGGAAGGTTAAGCTCCCATCTAATGATTAATGTTGTAACAAGATTGATCAACTTGAGATAAAATCAGTATGAATAGAATGATTTCCTAACTTCAAGAGAATTAGGGAGTTCAACATCTAAGTAGGTTGAGAAACAATTAGATGGATTGTCGAAATTTATTGTTTGGTGTTTCCCATAAGTCACGAGAACCTAACGCTACAACTATTATTTAATGGGGATTGATAATTATAGTGATCACAACCCTAGTTTTTCTTTATCATTGATTTGAACCATTGAAATTTTAGATTTGAGCTCTGAAGCAAGTTGAAACTTTAATTATTGTTTGATTGATAAAACCCCCCATTTTATCTTTTCGCAACATTTGTTTAAATTCAACTTGTAGCTATAGTTCAAATTAGTTTAATCGCCACTCACACTGTTCCTCGTGGATTCCACCCCGACTCTAAAGTTGGGTAAATGTATTGACGATGACTGCCTTGCACTAAATTAACGTCTAAGTTGAGTGTTATGAACCTCCTACCATATAGAGCCTCAAATAGAGCCATCTAATTACTCGAGTGATAACTATTATTATAAGCAAACTAGATGAGATGTAAATGGTCAACCTATAGACCACCAAAATCAATCACACAAGACCTTAGCATATCCTCAAAAATCTGAATTGTCCTCTCTGCTTGTCCATCCTTCTTAGAGTGGAAAATAGTCCGAAGGTTCACCTGTGTACCCAAACCCCTCTAAAAAAAATGATAAAAATGAGAAGAGAATTACGTACCTCGATCCAAAATAATGGAGACTGTAGCACCATGCAATTTGACAATATCCTAAATAAACAACTTTTCATAATCCTATCCATAATAAGTAGTCCTCATAGGCAAAAAGTGAGCAGACTTAGTCATCCTGTCCACGAAGTCCCAAATAAAATCATACTAATTTAGAGACCAGAGAAGACCCATAAAATTTTATGTTGATTATCTCCCATTTGCACGTAGTCAACTCAACCTCTTGAGACATGCCACCAGGCCTCAAGTGCTCAACATTCACTTGCGGATAAACCATGCACTTAGCCACAAAACTTGCCACATCTCTCTTCATGTTATTCCTCAAATAAATATCCTTTGAGTCATGACACATCTTTGTCGAACCTGGATAAACTGTATATCTCGACTCATGATCCTTAGCCAAAATCCTTTCTTGCATCCCATCAACATCCGAAATACATAACCTACCTTGGTACCTAAAGATACCGTCACCCTCAATCTATAAAGACATAACCTTCTGCTGACGCACATCATCCTTAATCTGCATCATAATAGGATCCAAAGCTTGTACTGTCTCGAGACGACCCACTGGATGTTACATGATGCTTAGAACCACAAGTTATTCCAAGCTAACCAATGTATTGACATACTGCTTGGGCAACTAATTTAAAAAGTATAAAAAGCTAAATTTTCTAACCGGAAGCATAATCACGAGAAAATCCTAATAAATATGATACTATAAAAGTTTACAACATGAAGAGTTTGAAGAAGGAACTTGAATTACATATAATGGCTCTAATTGACTATCTATGAAGCCTCTATTAATACTAACTATAGGTAGCTGGGACATGCCTCCAACTATCCCAAATTAATACATACAAATAAGAAGTATACAATACAAGAACTACAACTGACTTGAGTTTTCGTGTTAAGTGAACTCATCACATGTTGAGTGAAAGCTACAAACTGTCTGACCCTCGTGTGTGGACTACATCTGGTAGCTAAATCATGAAGGAATATAGCAACAAATGCATATATGTGATTAGTACTTATGAAATGTACTGAGTATGTGGGGGTGAATGCATAGGTAAAATAGAGAATGCATATACTTTCAAAACATACATACTAAGTGTAAAAGGAATCACATTGATCATGAATAAACTTTAAAGGTGAAATATCATAAAACATGAATAATAAAACATAATCTGATAAGCTTAGTAAGTCATTACACTTAGTCTCTAAAATTCTTACTTTTTTTTCTTATTGGGAGATTATTATAACCGATATAAACCATATGAACTATCGTGGACAATGTCTTATCTACATTGGGGAGCATTTTTCTACCCTTTCCATCGAAATAGAACCTTAACTTAGAGTGATCACTACACTTCATCCATATTGGGAACAAAGGAGAGATTCTCTTTGGAGGCCCTTAAACCTACGGGGGCACGTAGTTTCTGAGAATAGAATGTGCTAACCCACATTCTCCTCTCAGTGCTCAATACTATTCCCAAAGCATATGCTTATATGCTCATACTTAGGAAATCCACCTTATAATAGCATAAGGGTTTATAAACGAAACTCCAATTATGCTTATTTTTACTTAAATCATATCCATGGGGTGAAATTGTGGATTTGAATCTTAACTGAGATCATAAGATAAAAACTAAGATTAATCAAATTGCAATACTTGTAAATTGAACTTATAAGCTTAAACTTCTTGTACTCAACAACTTGTGCTTAAATCTTGAAATTCATGCACCATGCCATAGTAACTTTATATCAAAATACGATAATCAAGCCTTAAATTAGAATCTTTCATCAATTCAACAAACCTCATGTCAAGATAATGAAAATCATGTCATAATAACAATCATGTACGTCAAAACATGAATAAAAGTAATTTATTGTGTAAACAAACTTCAAATCACATGATAATATCATAAATTCAAGAACATGGAAATTTGGACATGAACCCTAATTTAAATGAAATTAATTAAACCTTAAAAATAAAGTGTTTGGCACAAGGATGAAATTTTATCTTTGCTCAAACACTACATACCAAGATTTCTTGATGGCTTGGAAGAAACATGGATTTGAAACCTTGGGGGTGGGGTAAATTCTTTGAAGAAACCCTTGTTTCTTGTAGTTGAGAGTGGGCGGGGAACGGGATCATATATTTGGTGTGGTTTAGGGTTATTGGCTGATCAATTTACGTTACTATTAGTTATAGGATAGTTTAGTATGTAAATGACTTGCTTACCTCGAAATACTGAAGAGAAACACAGGTTTTAGCCTTTCTGAACATGGTCCCGTGCCACAGAGGAAATTGCAGAGCACAAGGTTCATGTGACTAAGGAAATTGTGGAGCACAAGGTTCATTCCACGGTGGAAAACGTGGAGTACAAGGTCTGTGCCATGCTGAAATCGTGCACCCTCACTGGTTCCTCACGAAAATGCTCATAACTTTTCGCTCGGGTATCGGATTAAGGAAAAATTAGATGCGTTGGAAAGAGGACACATTTATCTATAATTTTCTACGTTTTTAACTCCAAAATTCTGTATATTTCAGAAGTTCTACACGTTCAAAGTTTACCCTTGTAGGATCTAATACCAAAATTTGGTTGAACCAAAACCTCTTAACTCAACTTTGCACTAGTGTTTCCTATGAACATTTTCACCTCAAAAGAACTTTCCAAACTAGGATCATGATCATGACACTTATATTTTCATAGGAATAATTGGTTTTTAGTTAATACACGTAGGAACGGCAATTCAAATTCTAGTTGAAAAAAGTAGGGTGTTATATTAACTCCCCCTCGGAATCATTCGTCCTCGAATGATGGGTAGGAACTTATGGAGACATTAGAAGTATGGAATAAAGTATAACTCCACATTAGGAATTATCCCTCAACAAAACACATTTGGGAACTAAAAGAAAAGGTCTTCATGGCATAACAAAGTAGATTATGTTAGCACAAATTATGAGACCATAAGACTAAGGCCATACAAGGGGTAAAAGACCCAAAACCCCGCACCTCATGTGATAAAATTGAAGCTGGAAGAAAATTTACATCTCGACGTGGCACGCTGCCTTTGACACAGGCTAACCTTCATTCCATGCCGCTTATCATGAAGAGTATCCTCAGTTACATGACGTTATCATAGAGGCTCCTCAAAATCCAAAAAAATAGACCTTATTAACATACGTAAACACATTTTAAGTCAAAAAAAATATTTCAAACATGGAACGGCCAAAAATAAAATTCTCAAAATTTTGAGGGTGAAACAAAATATATGACGGATAATTGAAAACTTTTCTAGAAGCTTGTGGGGTATTACAATGGGGAAAGAATTTCAGGCATGATCCAGATATAGAATTTGAGTAAGGAATTGCAATACTGATACAACTCTGTAACATAGGATATATGCATAAAGAACAGATGCTAGAATAGGGTTACTATGTCTTAGGCAATGAAATTGTTAACTTTCAAGCTTAGCCCTACTTCTCGAATTCTCCTCAGTTATGCTTTTCCTCCTAAGTATTACCCTTCATTTAACTGCACTTATACTCTTCATATAGGTACTGATAACTCCATCTACTAAATTCTGGGCTAAAATAAATTCTCTCACCATGTTCAAGCCTACTCAAAGTCACAAGATACCACACAAACACCATAGTACTAGTCTAAACCATAGAATCATATACTATGGGATTTTAGAGCTCTCATCTCAAGAATGATACTCCTTACCACTTCAACAACTAACTATAACCTCTTACTAGGAATTTACTAATGAACAATGCATTCATCCACATATATACCAACATGATATTTAAGCATATCATTATAACCACATATGAACTCCTAGGAAACCAACTCTCCTAGGAATTTTCCCATATTCTCTAATACCTCTATCAATAAATGTTTTCATGTAATATCCCTAAGAATACACACCAAGAATTTTCAACTATGACCTGTACTGAAAGCTTTGCCTTAATCTTTCTTCACACTTATAGCCTTAGATACAACAAACATACAAAAATCTATCCCTAATAAGGAATATTTACTCTCATCCTTCTATACCATTGTTCATCCATTACCATTACCGCTATCTTCACATAAGGAAAGATAACTAAAAGTCTAGAACATGAGGACCTGAAGCATGAAATAATACTATACATAACGTTGACACTTATCTGAGTCTTGAGGAATAGAGTATCAAAGGCATGAATTCATTAAAGAGATCTAAACTGAGCACATGCGTGCCATCATGCATAGTCATTATAGGTGTACCATGAGTTTTGGAAACTAAGCATACTCTAAAACATGGTTCATACTTATAAAAAGATACTTTACATAAGATTTAAAGTCATAGACTTATGGGGGATGACTCAGATCATAGAGTGAAACTACTTCTAACTGTGGTAGGAGCATAGAAAGACCATGAATATGCATGCAGTGTATAATCATTGGTCAAATACATGGATCGATCGTGCAAGACATCGGTAGGAGGTCATAATGACTAAAATATATGGAAAGAAATAATCTAGAATAAGATCAGCTAATATTAGTTCTTATTGACATACATCACAATCTACTTCTCAAAACATGATTTGATTCATTACCATATCATCTCCCCCTTAGATTTAAGCTATCATTCTAAGCTTACGGGTCTATTCTATATCCTAAGACTATTCATAATATCTTTAGTCTAATGGTCTACTCCTAAATGCCCAAATCATGCAAATAAATTATATTTGGACAATACTAGCTTCAAATATGTACCAGCTTTAAATTTCTCTAGCTTCAATAATTATCATCATACACTTACGCTCTTCTTCACCAATATACCTATTTATCTAAATACATAATCTACCATGTTTTCATAGCTTACTAATATCATACCTTTAAACTTATATTTTACCGAAACCATAAGAATCAAAATCATACCAAGAGACTTAACATCATCTATCCATAACTCCTTAACTTAGCTATTAAGAGTACCACATACTATATAACTAGCGTTCTTCTTGCTTAGCAACTCAACGGTACTACTAACCATACACATGAAACTTTAAGAACATAGAAAATAGTGCAGCCCCATATCACATTAGGTACACCTCTTCATCCTACTTACACCATCATACTTAATTGCAAAATAAATGATCTTGAACTCTTACATATACCATTCAAACCTACTGGATCACTTCCACATAACAAGAATTTCTACCATTTACGCATCCATATATCTAAATTACATTCATAGATCATAACAACAAAGGAAGCCTAATTTAACAACATTCAACCACCAAATACGTTTATTAATAACCTATACTTTTCTAAAGCATGTAATACCATCAAGAACTCCTTTCCTATCTAAAGCATTCTCTAAGTCACTTTAACAAATAACTTCTTCTCTACCTTCCACCATGAAATCTACACCATATTCATTACTTATTTAGCTTGTCTAGATCCCTCACTATACTCTTAATAGTAGTCATCTCTAATTTCTTGCCACTACACTTCAAAATCCATACTTACAACTCTAAGGATGTTCTACTACTTATGAATCATAGCACCCTAAGTTACACTATCCCTTAAATAAATCCTATCCAATACTCTACGCATATGCTCTCTCCTTTTATGAGTTCTATCTATAATGAAGGGCTAAAGAGAAATCTTATTACATAGCATATTATCTCTTCACTGCATGATTCATATAGATGAGGAAAAAATCTTTTGAATGGAGGGACTAGAACACACAAATGGGCTTCTCCCAAGATATTTGTGTGATTTATGATGTTACTGATAGTTAATCTGAGAGCATCATATCGAGAATAATTAGAATTTACTTCCAACATTAAATAAAATATAAGTCAGAGTTGGGGGATTTTAGAGCAACATACGTATCAACCGAAGTATTTGAGAGCACAACTTTATTGCACGGTTTATAGCATAAAGAATGGAAATATTTCTTAAATGCTCAATAGTCTCTTGAAGAAAAGTATAGATGTCTCCATACCATTTTGCAAGAATCCACTAGAATGGCTTCATAGATACCCTAGTACACTTAAACTCTATGCTCTGATACCAAGTTTGTAATGCCCCGAGACTACCTCCTGGACATCACACGGTTCTTAGAACCACAGGTGATCCAAAGCTAACCTATGTACTAGAATTTTTCTTGAGCAACTGATTTAAAAAGTATATAAAAGGTAAATTTTCTGAAAGGAAGCATAATCACGAGAAAATTTGAATAAATATGATACTGTAAAAGTGTACAACACGATAAATCTGAAGAGGAACTTGAATTAAATATAATGACTCTAACTGACTATCTACGAAGCCTCTGTTTATACTGACTATAGGTAGTTAGGACAAGGATACAAATATCCCAAATCAATACATACAAATAAGAAAAATACAATACAAGAGTTTAAACTAACTTGAGTCCTTGAAATAAGAGAACTCATCACCTATTGGATAGAAACTATAATCTTTTGACCATGGTGTGTGGACTACATCTGGTACCTACATCAGGAAGGAATGTAGCCACAAACGTATATATGTGGTCAGTACTTCTGGAATGTACTAAGTATACGGGGTGAATGCATAGGTAAAATAAAAATCGAATATTATTTCAAAACATGCATGCTAAGTGTAAAAGGACTTATCTAGATCATGAATAAACCTGAACGCTAAAATAACATAAAACATGAATAATTAAACATAACCTGATATGCTTAGAGTGTCATTATACTTAGTTTCTAAAATCTATACATTTATTTTCTTTGTGGGAGATTCTTATAACCTACATAAACCATGTGAACTATCATGGAGTCCAACATCTTACCCATATTGGGGAGAGTCACTCTACCCTTGACATTGGAATAGAACCTTAACTTAGAGTGATCACTAAACTTTATCCATATTGGGAACTGAGGGGACACTCTCTTGGGAGGCCCTTAAACCTATAGGGGCACACAATTTTTGGATAATAGGATGCGCTAACCAACTTATATGCTCATACTTAGAAAATAAACCTTATAATAGCATAAGAGTTTATAAACTTAAAACCAATTATGCTTCTTTTTGCTTAAATCATATCAATGCGGTGAAATTGTGGATTTTGCGTTTTAATTGGGATCATAATACAAAAATTAAGCTTTAATAAAATTGTTATACTTGTAAATTAGACTTACAAGCTTAAACTTCTTATACTCAACAACTTGTGCTTAAATGTTGAAATTCATGCATCATGTCGTAGAAACTTTCTCTCAAAATACCATCTTCAAGACTTAAATTAGAATATTTCATCAATTCATCAAACTTTAAGTCAAGATAATGAAAAACATGCAATAATAACAATCATGTACGTCAAGACATGAATACAGGTAATTTCTTGTGTAAACAAACTTCAAATCACATAATAATATCATAAATTCCAGAACATGGAAATTTGGGCATGAACCCGAATTTAAATCACATCAATTAAATCTTAAAAATGAAGTTTTAGACACAAGAATAAAAAGTTATCCTTGCGCAAACCCCACATACCTGGATTTCTTGATTTCATGAATGGAACTTGAATTTGGAACCTTAGGGAGGTGGGGTGAATTCTTGGAAGAAACCCTTGTTTTTTGTTCTTGAGAGGGAAGGGAAAAAGGTCATATATTTGGTATGTTTTAGGGTAATGGGATAATCAATTCACGTTACTATCAGTTATCGTTTAGGATGTAAATAACTTTTTTACCCTTATAAAACTTAAAAGAAACATGGGTTTTAGACTTTCTGAGCAAGGTCCGTAGCACAGAGGAAATTGCACCCAAGTTCCATTCAACAGAGGAAATCACGGAACACAAAGTCTGTGACAAGTTGGAAATCGCATAGCATAAGGTCCATGCCATGCTAATATTGGACACCCTCACTGGTTCCTCATGAAAATCCTCATGATTTTTTGCTTGTGTATCAAATTATGTCAAAATCAGATGCATTAGAAAGAGGTGGGATTTATAAATTATTTTATAGGTCTTGAACTCAAAAATTCTATAAATTCTAGAAGTTATACATGTTCAAAGTTGACCCACGTAGGATCGAATACCAAAATTTGGTCGAACCAAAAGCTCTTACCTCAACTTTGCTCTAGTGTTTCCTATGAATATTTTGACCTCAAAAGCACTCTTCACAATAGTATAATGATAAAAAAAAACTTATATTTACATAGGAATCATTGGTTTTGAGTTAATACACGTAGGAACTATGGTTTGAATTCTAGTCCAAAAAAGTGGGGTGTTATAAAACCAGTTTCTCCTTCACCTCATAACCAGGAGATTACTTCACCACCTTTTGAACAATTACCCCTCTATTCTCATAATCTAAAGGACAAACTCTAAGATTAGCCAACTGGTGAATATCCTTTTGCAATCCTTGCTTCTCCTCATCCATATGAGATAAACTACCTATATACAACCTGCTAGGAGTATTTGCAACCACATTAGCCTTACCTAGATGGTAATGAATGCTCATGTCATAGTCCTTAAGCAATTCAAGCCATTTCTTTTGACTGAAATTCAATTCCTTCTGAGTGAATATATATTGCAAGCTCTTATGACTTGAATAAATGTCAACTTGTGCCCCATACAAATAATGGCGCCTAATCTTCAATGCAAATATCACAATCGCCAACTCTAGAATATGAGTAAGATAATTCTTCTCATGCACCTAAAGCAGCATACAAGCACAGGCCACTACCTTACCATGTTGCATTAACATACTACCCATTACATCATGAGACGCATCACAGTAAATAACAAAGCCACCAGTTACCTCAGGCAGGGTCAAAAATTAGAGCAGAAGTCAACTTATCCTTCAGCTTCTCGAAGCTACCTTCACAAGCATCTAACCATAGAAACTTCTCTTTTATTTATTCAATTTAGTCAATGGAGCAGCAATGGAAGAGAAGCTCTCCACAAACCTTTTATAATACCCGGATAAACCTAAGAAACTCAAAATGTCAATTACAGTCCTGGGTCTAGCCACTTCTTAACCACCTCAAATTTCTATAGATTCAACATGATCCCTTCACTAGAAACTAAATGTCACAACATAAGGTTACCCCCTGTTTGCGACAATGGTATTTACGGTCATAAGTGTCCACAAGTTAACCCATGAGTTGGTACCTGCTATGAGCGATAAATAAAGTAACAAAATATAAATGTACGGAAATTAACTATCTATGTCATAATGTTTAAATACCGAAATGCAATTAAATCATAGATTTGAAATATTTGAAGATATACTGAAAAGACTGATAAAACAACTGATATAATGACTAACTATTTGAAAGTCTGAAAAGCCTCTAACTAACCAACTATGGAGTTGATAGGACAACCCCCCAACTAACTCCAACTAAATAGAAATACTGAACTATTAAGATAAACTAAAATGAATCAATCATAGCCTCCATAAATAAGGACTCACCTTGGCTACTACTGCTGATAAGCTAAACTGTTTAAGTATGGTTAGTAAACTGTACGTTTGAACCTATTATATAATACATCATAGCACAAAGAAAAGTATGTGTTTCGTACTTTGAATGTACTGGTATATGAGAAGAGGTTAGGCTGAAATGCATGGGTCCATATACATGAAATAATAGCTAACTGAATGGCATGAGGTAATTGAATATGAGTTCATGAAAACTGAAACACTACGAATGAAAGACCAAGCATATAATATGTCTAAAATTTTCATCAAAACTGAAATACTGAAATCTGATAGCTAATAACTGATAATATGTATGCTTTGGTCAAGTAAACCATAACTGAATTCTATACTAAATACTGAACTGAGATTGTGGGAGGTATCATCTAACTGAAATGCCCCAATCTGAGCTAATCAGGGTCTAACCTGTAACCTTGTTTGAAGGGTGTCAGTATTGTGCTACGGGTACTAACAATGGTTGTGCCAATCTTAAACTGGTAGGAAGACTTCTTGTCAACCCTAAATTGACAGGAAGGCATCTCAACCTACGCTGGATATATAATTTTGTAACTTAGGGATTGCTACTAAGGGTCAAACCCTATACTGGCAGGAGTGCCCCCATCCCTGTGTTTGCTAGGTGCTGAATCCTACTCCCAACTGTATGACACTAATTTCTAGACTAAATTAAGCTTAAATGAGAAAACAACTGATCATGATGCCTAACTGGATGACAATGCTCATGTTTTGTCTGAAACCATTTTAAAAATCTTGAAATATGTAAATAACTATAAGGACATATATAACTTTAAAAACCATAATAACGGATTTTGTTCAAAACCCAACACTAAGGCATTCCATCAAACCCACGGAAAGCATGAACTTAGACATGGGTATGGGTAAAGAATGTCATTAAAAACATAGTTACAACACTAAAACCATCAATTAGGGATTCAAACTGAAAATTGCATCATTCAAACATGTAAGAGCTCATTTTATTGAAAAACACTTTTAAACATAATTTTTAATTAAAATTCATAAGAGCTTCATGGAGATAATTCATCATAAACATGTATAATTCATAATTTAAAACATAAAAATGGTTTCTTGAACACCATGGGTGAAAGTGTCCCATTAATAAACATCATACATACTTTAAACCAAAAAAATATTTATGACATGTCTGTTTCAGCTGCTTCAACCGTAATTTTACTATATCACTCCTAATTTTTTTAATATAAGTCATCTAAGTATTAAAAAAAATATTTAATAAAAAAAGTCAGGTAGACATAATCAATGCTACAAAAGTTTGGACAAGGAGAGTAACATGTAATATTTAAAAATTACATAAAAAGTATTATGAATTACAATAGTTAATAACTTAAAATATCTAAAAAAAAATAAAAATTAATCTGTTGTATATTTCAAAAAATATATTATTGAAAAACTACATAAAAGGTATTACAATAGTTAACAACTTAAAATATCTAAAAAAAATAATTTGTTATATATTTCGAAAAAACACGTAAAAATATATTATCATAATAATTAACAACTTCAAAAATTTTAAAATACAAAATATTTGATTCACTCTTGAAATTTTATGGGTGTCACATTAACAACTTAAAATATTCTTATACAAATTTCATTAATCTAACTATAATAATATATGCTTAACTAAGAATTTATCAACTAAACAAATGAAAATTTTAATTAAAGAGATAATGCATCAATCCCCCCCCCCCCCTCCGAACTTGTCTTCCTAACTTACTTTAGTACTTAAAGTAATCTTTCATCTATTTAACCCCTTAACATCTTACCCCTTAATATATAATACCACTCTCATAAGGGAGAGTGCATTACACTCGTTGACACGTCAGCGCCACTTCAGAGCCACGTAAATAAAGTATTTTTTAAATATTTTTTTAATATATATAATATATATTTCTAAATATATATAAAACATTTTAAATTTTAAAAATAACCCCACCCCCCATTTTCCATCTTCTTCATAACCCCCTATCCCCTCCCCTCCCCCCTCTCCCGTCCACCACCACACCTGCACACACACCCTCCACCCCAGTCCACCCCCACACTGCCACACCTGCACATACCCTCATCCACCTCCTTCCACCCTCCATAGCCTTAACTGCACACACACGCCATATTTTTCGGTGAATTTTTCACCGAAAAACTCCATTACCACCATAAAAAAATACCATAAAATAGTGATAAAAAACTCAACCACCTGGTAAATTCGATCAAATCAACACCAAATTCTCTAAAATCAACAATCAAATATTCAAATCATGTCAATTTTTTAATTTTCAAATTCAATTTCATTTCTTTTTTTATTTGGGATGAAGGAGGAGAAATTGGAGGTAGGGGTGTGATTTGGTAATTGGAGAAGTAATTGGGGTTAGATTTTGGAGGGGAACTGGTGGTGGTGGCTGGCGGGTTTGGGAGGAGATTAGAATGGGTGGGATGGGGTTGGGGGGTAGAAGAAGGAGAGAATTTATATTTTTTTTTCTTTTTTTTTTGTTATATACATA
>NC_061112.1:87380830-87423545 GCF_002878395.1 Capsicum annuum | reverse complement strand
GTTATATACATATATATATATATATATATATATATATATATATATATATATATATATATATATATATATATATATATTAGTAGGAATTTTAAAAATAAAAAATAAAAAATCAAGCATTTTTTCTTTTTTTTTTAAATGTCACGTCAGCATTATGGTTGAATTAATTCACTTTAAAGATGTTAAGGGGGCTAAATAACTATTCGTAAAGTTTAAGTGCTAAACTAAGTTTTCGGGACAAGTTCAGAGGAATTTTGATGTATTATCTCTTAATTAAATGATAAAATTACATATAACATAAAAATGTTAAGTATCAATATTGGACTCATGGCATGAAGTAGCCAACTAGTTTCAAGAGAAGGAATAGAGAGATGGGCGCAAAAAGTGGAATGTTAGATAGGATCTATATCTATAACTTATAACTATAATCTATAATATATTAAAAGTATGAAGGGCCTTAGAAAAGTTGTTTGAACTTTATTAAAAGTCTTTGGTTTAGACAAAATCGTCTTTTCACTATTTTTTTAATATTTGAAATAATTAAATGGCATAATACATAAACATGACCTTTAACTTGACACCAAATTATAAGTATGTCCTTTAAATTTGTCAGTGCACAAGTAGGCCCTTTAACTATATAAAAGTTGAACAAAAAAATACTCCAATTCTGTAACTTACATGCGTGAAACTCAATCGCTCTTCTGTGGATTAGTAATTCACTCAGATGTTGCCACCTAATAAAAAAGACACATTATAACTATGACCTTTAACTTTGCCAGTGCAAAAGTAGACCTTTTAACTATACAGAAGCTGAACAAAAAATACTTCAATTCTAACTCTAACGTGCGTAGTTTTGAGTGTATACACGCATTTTGTCAGGTAGGATTAAAGTATTTTTTTTGTTCAGTTTTTGTATAGTTAAAGGGCCTATTGTGCACTTGTAAAGTTAAAGGTTATAGTTATAATTTGGTGTCAAGTTAAATTTCCTGTTTATGTATTATGCCTAATTGAATATACTATGGTAAAACCTTTCCTTATTAGAAATCAGAATTAATGACAACTAATATTTTTTCATTAGTTTAAGAATTCTAAATCAACTAAATTTGATTTTAAGAAGATTTGAAAAAACTAGAAATAAATATAAAAGCGTTAGGATAAGAAAAATTTAAGAAGTACCAATTTTTTAAAAGTTTAAAGTACGTAATAAGAATGTAATTAATGATTTTAAAAAGATTAGACTTTAAATATAAGAAAAGATTTTAAATATATATATATATAAGAAAATATGATCGTATTACAAATATGGTTCAAATTGATGTGTCTTAGCCTCTAGCAGCAAGGGAAAGAGGTATGTTGGCAAACACAAAGTGATGATTGATCAACCACTTAGAACTTGTGTCAGTAAAATATATATGTGTTTTCACTAAAATATATGTTTATGTTTACGTTATTATATTAAAATGTGAAGAATCTTTGAAAAGTGAGTTAAACTTTTTACATTTTACTAAAAAAAAATCAAGAACAAACAAAATTATTTAATTTTAAATAATCAAATATTGCACATGCGAGACGTGTGCAGTTAAACTAGTTAAGTAAAAAGCTACAATTGAAAGGTAAATAAAATTGGAGAAACACACAAAAAACAATTTCCTCACAAACTCTGAGCATATTTACGTGGCAGTTCTACACTAAATGAATCAAATTCTATATGATTTATACTTTTTCCGTTCGCTTTTCTTGTTCAAGTTAAAAAGTCGAAAGAATATATATATGAAACAATTTCCTCACAAACTCCGAGCATATTTACGTGGCAGTTCTACACTAAACGAAGCAAATTCTATATGATTTATACTTTTGTCGTTAGCATTTCTTGTTCAAGTTAAAAAGTAGAAAGAATATATATATATATATATTAAAGGAAAAAGTTATCATTTTTTTGAAAAATTAACTAAATATATCGCTCGTCATATTTTGAGATCAAATTTATCTTCGTTGTTAAGAAATTTTTCACTTGTTCCCTCTTTTAAATAAAGTAGCTCAAATGAATGTTAACTATCCCATTTTTTTAAAATAAAACACACCTTAATCTAACCTAATTTGACCCACAAAAAAGTCACAAACAAATTATAATGAACTGATTTGTGAAATTTTAATTTTTATGGGTTTGATCATTTTTTCCTTCTCCGTAGTTGCTACATGTTCATTTTGGAGTGTAAAAATAATTGAAACCATTCTAGATGCGATCAGAAATGATTTGAGTGAGTTTGTGGTGTTTAGGAGATTTAAAAGTCATATAGTTGTCTTTGGTCAATATTTATTCTCTCGAGTGTTGGATGATGATTTGTACAGTTTCATTAGGTCTGAAATATCGAATTTAGGTTGGTAGAGAAGTTGGTTCGGGTTTGAAATCTTTATTTTACATTTCTACCTTCCGTTTGGATAATAATGAAAATGAGGTCTCGGGAGTTGATATATTGAAAGCAATATTTTTTCGTAAATCCAACGTAGTCATTAAGTCTGAAATACCAAAAATAATCTAGTTGCATATATGATTTATTTCTATCGCGTTTTGAAAATTCTGAAGGTCCGTTTGGAGAATTTGAAATCACGCAAAGCACTTAGTGCACAACTGATTTTTAGTGCATGGAGTCTAATTTACGAATGCGAAAAAGGAAATTACCCTTCATCGCGATCAAGAGGTGGTGGCCGCGATCGCAAAGAGAAATCAAGCCCTCATCACAAGTGTGATGGCTTGATTCATCAGCTTTCATGAACGTGATGCATTCTTTGGCCTTAACGTGGGGCCAAACACTTGGCCGATCAGTGTTGACCCTCACGAACATAAAGAGTTGACCGCGTTCGCAAGACACTCTACTCAGAGCATTATAAAAGCTTTATTTTGTGATTTTCACTATTTTTGGACCTCCAAACTTCGAAAAAATGTAATTTTTTGGGGTTTTCTCACCATTCTTACTTGGGTAAACTCCTAAATCATAGTTCACTTATTTTTCATTGATTACATCTTTGATGACACCTTTTAAGCATGACTTTGAAATGAAATATTGAGGTTCTTATTGGTAATGCTTAAAAATAATTTTTCTCCATTTTGGACCTCGTTTTTAACCCATTTTGCAAGAGTTTTCAACTATAAACTCATATAACCTTGTGTAACTTCCCAAATCTGGTACCCAGAATGCTACACGGTACTCATGACTCCAAAGGACCACAAGCTAACCCATGACTGATATCTATACTTGAACACTGCATAATACACTATATAAATACGGAAATAAAGGTTGTAAGGCCGTAAGGTTCAAAACTGTAACATAACTTATAAAACATAACATATGGGTTGGGTATGAAATACCCAAAACAACTGAAATAAACTGTCTGAACATGCTAATACGAAAAGCCTCTAACTGACTGAACTATCTGAATAAGGAGTTGGTGGGACATGTCCCCAACTAACTCCAAGTACTAAAATAAATTAATTAATAAGATAATAAAGTAATGGCCATGTCGTCGAAGGATAATGTAAGATCCCGTAAAGTTTCCTCATCTTCAAAGCCTTTGAAGCAAGTTAAAAGAAGCTTAACACTTAGAATTTTAGCTAAGTGTTCCAACACTTAGTTCATTTTTGAGCCCTCAAACTTCAATGAATTAATTCGCGACCTTCCCGACCTCCATTTCTTTATTTTGTTGTTGTGTTGCGATAGGGCAAGGTCGTAAAGTATCTTGGCTTAGTTTCAGAATTTTTGGAATTTATTTAGGGCACGTTTGGGGTGTCAAACCTGTAGCTAAAGGCTATTAAGGGGCGCCGCCCAGCTTAGCTAAGGCTCTGGGCAAGGCTCCGCCCACCTTAGCAAAGGCTCTGGGCAAGGCGCCACCCAGGCCATAGCCTTTGTGCCCAGTTTTCAGCTACTTTTCTCCATCCCATATGGGTAAAATTGTTATTTTCCCACTCCTTTATCATCCTTAACACGAGATTACACCCCAAAAATACCATATTATTCATACTTTCATCAACAACCACCAATAACATAGCTTAGAATTTCTACACAAACTTCAAGAGGACTCAAAAGTTAGCCGTCAGTTTTCAATAATTTTTGGAGAATTGGAATCCCTATTCCGAGGGCTACAAGAAGCACTCATTAATTTCAAGAATAGCAACCCAAAGTCAAGAACTCACTCAAAGTTTTAATTTCAAGGTATGTGGGGTTTGAACAAGAATACTCTTTCATTCTTGTGCCCAAAAGTTTTAGATTTTCTTAAAGAATTTCGTATTTCCAAGATGAATTCATATTATTTTGCTATATTTCAAGTTTATGAGATTATGGAATTGTTCAAGAATTGAATTGCATGATTATTTTGTTCAATTATGATCTAAATTGAGAGTTTATGATATAAATTGTACATTCCTATGTTGATATCATATTTCCAAGAATTTTCAAGAGTTGTTGTCATGAGTTAAACTTTTTTGTGAAATTGTGAGTCTTTGAGGATGAATTATTGATACTCCCAGAAGTGTACTTATATTTCCTTGTTGTTGAAATTTTAAAACTTTGATGAAAAGTCTATCAATATTTCAAGAAAAAAATTGAGTTTTGATTCTAAGCTAAGAAAGAAATCCACATTATTTATTTGATTTGAGATAAAGGGGAAGCATTTAGCACCGAGTTGGGCTTGATTTCGAGATCTCATGCCCCAGAACTATTTGCCCCCGTAGGTTTCTAATTTACCCCAAGTGGGTTAAGCTAGTGATCACTAAAAGTTAAAGGTTCTACTCTGATGTAAAAGATAGAACATCTCTCTCCAACATGGGCAAGATGTTGGAATCCATGTAGCTCATATGGTTTATGTCGGTTAGAAGAAACTCCCAAAGTTATATAATCCCGAGTCCCAACTTTCCCAAAGTCTCTTATGTTTTCTAGAGTCTCAAGTCTTAAAGTTCCTAAAGTATCAAGTTCTTGAGTTTTAAAGAAGTCTTACTATCCTTAAGCTAAAAGTGTAAGTTTGAAGGTATATTGATTTTGAAGGCTATGGCCCTATGATTCCTAAAGTTTTTAAGTGTCATGATTATTAAGTTCCTAAGAAGTTTTTTAATTTCATGAGATTATAGTTTATGTCCTGAAAGTTGATATTTTAAGATTTCATCTAATTTACAAGTTAAGAACAAAGAAAGAATACAGATCCAGAATAAAGTGAAATGACTCACGTAATTTCTATTATCTATTTCCTAACCACAACTTATGGGAATTTTATTCAAGCTATGTGATTCATCTATTATAGCATGCATGTTTTCTATTAAGACTTGTGATACTGATTATTTATTTGCATACACCCCCACATGCTCCGTACATTTCGAAAGTACTGATCCACATATACATCTGTGTGCTACATTGTCTCATAATGTAGGTTCAGGTGCTCTATCCCAGCCTTGTTAGTGATCCCTGAGTGACTTTATCTATATCTCCACAGTGGTGAGTCCTCATGGTTCAAGGACCGGTTATATTCAGATATTCAGTTTATCTAGTAGTTGGTCATTTCTTTTCAGTTGAGTATGAGTCAGTTGGGGACCTGTCCCAATGTCTCTCTAGTTCTTGAGTAGTAGAGGCTTTGTCAGACTAGTTGTCAGATTGTTAGTATGTCGAGATTTCTAGTATTATGGTTGTTCAGACGAAGTATTTTCATAGTATGTCTTATGATTTGATATAACAGTGCCTGCGATTTATCTATTTCATCACTAAGCAAGTTATTATGAGAAGTAGCAGGCTCAAAGGATTAGCTTGGGGCTACTTGTAGCCTTAAGCACCGTGTGATGCTTCGGGACCCATTTTTGGGGCGTTATAGATAAGGACTCACTGCTAACTCTGACTGCTGAGACTGGAATGCTACTGATGCTCTGGAGCTCATCTTTCTGAACCTATGGTATAAAATATCATAGTGCAAATACTTTAGTATGTTTGAATGTACTGGTATGCATGTGAGGTAGGATGAATGCAAGGGGTTCACATGCATGAACTATACTAACTAACTGATTAACATGAGCGTTAGAATACATGCATGAATACATAATAACTGTAACTGAGTTTGTGATAACATAATTACTGAGTCTAAGTACTGATAACATGAGATACCGATATGTGTATAACTGAAATAACAGATACTGAGCGACTATAACTGACAGCCTAGGTTTTGATAGAACTAGCTGAGTTTCGTACTATTTTGAGTTGACTGTATCTGATAGTCCTGAATTCTGTAGAACTATCTGAGTTCTATTACTGAGACTGAATGACTGTATCTGACAGTCTTGATCTGTAACTGTAACTGTGGGAAGTAGTCATCTAACCGACATTCCCCTAATACGCCATTATGAATGAGTTGGGGTCCAATTTGTAATCCCAATTGGAAAGGTGTCAATACCGCAACATTGGTAAGGACAATCTGTAAGTAACCCTCATATAATAGGTAACTATAGTGAGAATGGTAGGAACCCTCATATAACAGTTTAAGCTACCTCATCTACCCTCATATAACAGTCTATGATGTCTCAACCTACGCTAGCTATGTAGTTCTGGAACGCAAGAATTGCTTCTAAGAATCACACCCTCATATAACAGGTGGGTTCCCATCCTTGGGTTCACTCGGTGGTAATTTCTACTCCCATCTGAATAGACACTGAACATGATTAACTGAACTGACTGGACTGAGTTAATTGAATTTTTATGGACTGACGGAATGCTACTGAGATCTGATAACTGTTTGAGATTTCTAAGATTACTGAGCTTTCCTGAGTCACATGACTGACTGGGTTCTATGGATCATGGCTTAACTGAGGATATCGTGGCTTTAGGCACACATCTATATTTTTTGGGTACAAGTACCCCCAGGACTCGATGGGAAGAAACTGACAAAGCATGACTTTCTTGAATACATGACCAATATCAACAATCCATAATATAATAAGTTGGAGATTTCATGAAGTACAAGTTCTAAAGTACCACAAGGGCTATACATGTATCCATAATTCACTGACTAAATCATTTCATCAAACATTTGACATGCATAAACCTGTACATGAATGGGGGATTTCATATTATCACACTAGTATGGAACTTTTCCTTCACATAGGCATTTAAATCAAACACATGGGGAGCATGCTTTGGTTATACAATCATCAACATATCTAATAATCAACTTGAAAATTGAAGGAGGTTTATCATGATTATTATGCAAATTACCATATTCTAGGTTCAATCATTGGAATATGTAATTTAAAATGTGAATCAAAACCCCATAATATCATGAACATGAATTTCAATTCAATTTAAATCATGAACTTTCATAAATACACAAATCTTGGATTTTTAAAAGAGATTCTTGAGCTTTATGGGTGAAAGGTACCCATGAATCAACACATGACATACCTGGGTAGATGATTTCTTGAAGATTGATGGAGGAAAACTTGAATTCTTGACTTAAATTAAACACCTAGGGTTTCTTGTTCTTGTGGATTAATCTTTGAGAGAAACCCTAATTTGATGTTATAGATGAATAATAAAGTTATGGGCTATGGTCTGGTATAATTAGGGGTTAAAACGGGTGAAAAAAAAGACCCAAATACCCTTTTAAAAATAACTTTAAATTGTTAAATGGGATCTTCAACCGCTCGTGCGATGGTCCATCGCTAGCTCGACAGTCCATCATTCTGATCATTGCACATGGACCAGAATAGGGACTTACTACCTTAGTAGTGACGAATTGGGCGACAGTCCATCGCAAGGTCGACGGTCCGCCAACTTGTCTTGCACGTGGACCTTATTGCCTTAGCAGCGACGGCTTGGGCGACGGTCCATCACAAGTTCGACGGTCTGTCGTACCTTATCCAGAAGATTTACTTACTGCTTTAGATGCAATAGTCTAGGCAACGGTCCGTCTCTAGATCGACAGTCTGTCAACCTGCCTATCGCACCTAGGCAGTTCTGACAGCTCTCGATAAAACGTTCATAAATTTTTACTTTGATATCAGATTTGGACGAAATTAGTATCGTTGGAAAGATAATTCAATTTTTCACTCAACAAAAAGTGAAAATCTTAAAAATTCCATTTGTACAAAATGGATTCATCTTTCAAAGTAAGTTTCTAACATTTTTGGGATGATTTCAAGCTAGGTAGAAGTACGGGGTATTATAATATCTCCCCTTTGATAACATTCATCCTCGAATGAGAATGAGGGAGATGGGAGAAGATAAACTGATGTACATACTGAACATGAACAACTGGAACATAATCTCATGACTGACATGACTGATAACTGAATATATCATACCGAATATGCATATCTGATGCATGTGTAACTGATTCATGAATGTATAACTGACTGTTCTGATGAACTAAGGCTCTCGTAATAAGAAAGTATATCTGATACATGATTACATAATCGAACTGACATATGAATGCATGACCGAATATGCAATGGTATTTAATACCAAGTTTATAATGGAATTCTGAACATGAAATGGATACCAAGATTGTCACTGAAATCTTAAGTTAAAATTGAAAAAGCTTAAGAAGAATTGTCACCTTGAGCTAGATCTGAGTTAGCAGAGAAGAGGTGAGGATACTTGGTATGCATGTCTGTTTTTGCTTCCCAAGTAGCTCTCTCAACGGACTGATTTTGCCAAAGAACTTTGACTAGAGTGACTTATTTGTTCCTCAGTCTACCAGTCTGATAGTCTAGGATTTCGATTGGAATCTCTTCATATGAGAGGCTGTTCTGAACATCTATGGTCTGAATAGGGACTACAACTATTGGGTCACCTATGCACTTCTTGAACAAAGAGACATGGAAGACTGGATGAACTGAGGCTAGATCTGAAAGCAATTCGAGCTCATAAGCTACCTTGTTGAATCGACTGAGGATTTTGAAGGGACCGACATATCAGGGACTGAGCTTTCACTTCTTGCCTAATCTCTTTACTCCCTTCATGGGAGAGATATTTATATAGACATAATAACCAATCTCGAACTCGAGATCCTTTCTGCGCACATCTGCATAAGTCTTCTGTTGGGTCTTAGCAGCCCGGAGTCTTTCTCTGATCAACTGGACTTTCTCTAAGGCATCGAATACTAAGTCAGGCCCTATGACTGAGGCCTCACTAACATCGAACCAACCAATTAGAGATCTGCATCTCCTACCATAGTGAGCTTCGAATGAAGCCATCCAAATACTGGAATGATAGCTATTTTTACATGCAAACTAAATCAAAGGTAAGTGGTCATCCCAAATACCCTTGAAATCAATTGCACACACCCTTAGAATATCTTCTAAAGTTTGAACGGTCCTTTCTGCTTGACCATCTGTCTGAGGATGAAAGGTTGTACTGAGATAAACTTAGGTATCAATACCCTTTTGGAATGCTTTCCAGAAATGAGAGGTGAACTGGTACCTTTGTCTGAGATAATGGATAATGAAACACCGTGCAATCTGACCAACTATTTGATGTAAAGTTTGGTGTAATCCTCGACTGAATAAGAGGTATAGATTGGAAGAAAAAAAGCTGATTTGGTCATTCTGTCTAAAATGACCCAAACTGAATTATGCTGGCAAAGAATACGGGGCAAACCCATCACGAAGTCCATGTTCACTTTTTTCCATATCAAAGTAGGAATACTGAACTCCTGTATAGACCCACTAGATTTTTGATGCTCTATCTTAACCTGCTGACATGTAGAGCACTTAGCCACAAACTCTGCAATATCTCTCTTCATCCCATCCCACCCCACCAATTGATTTCCCTTAAGTTGTGATACATCTTTGTGGCCCCTGGATGAATAGAGTAGCGTGTACCATGCACTTCTGCAAGAATTCGCTGCCTTAAGTCGTCTATACCTGGAACACACAGACGACCCTGATAATGCAGAACACTGTCTCCCTCTTGGGATAAAATCTCTGCTTTCTAATCCTTGACTGACTCTTTTAACATGACAAGTCTAGGATCTCTATCTTGCTTTTCTTTCACCTCAAAAACTAGAGATGATTCTAAACTACTCTTAACCCATATGTCACCCTCCTCTGAATCGACTAAGCAAACGCCTAGTATGGCAAACTGATGGACTTCCTGAGATAGCTTCTTCTTACTGTCCTCAACATGAGCAATACTATCCATAAACAGTCTATTGAGAGCGTCGACCACAATGTTGGCCTTTTCCGGATGATAAAGGATACTCATGTCATAATCTTTTAAGAGCACTAACCACCTTCTCTGATGAAGATTGAGATATTTTTTAGAAGAGACATACTGAAGGCTCTTTGATCTATGAACACATCCACATGAACTCCTTATAGATAATGCCTCTAAATCTTCAAGGCAAATACTACAACTGCTAGCTCAAGATCATAAGTAGGATAATTCTTCTCATGGGGTTTAAGCTATCTAGAGGTGTGGGCTATGACCTTACCATGTTGCATGAGGACACAACCCAAACCTACTCTGGATGCATCACAATACACTACAAACCCATCTAGACCATCGAGAAGAGCTAAGACTAGAGCTGAGGTGAGTCGAGTCTTCAACTCCTGAAAACTCTTCTCACAAGGATCTAACCACTGAAACTTGTCTTTATTCTGAGTCAATCTGGACATAGGGGATGCAATAGAAGAAAATCCCTTAACAAACCATCTGTAATAGCCATTCAAACCCAAGAAACTCCTGATATCTAATGGAGAGACAGGTCTAGGCCAGTTTTTTACCGCTTTGATCTTTTGAGGATCAACCCTAATGCCATTACCAGAAATGATATGACTAAGGAATGCTATTGACCTTAGCCAAAACTTGCACTTACTGAATTTGGTGAACATCTGATGATCTCTAAGAGTCTAAAGTATGATTCTGAGATGGTCTGCATGATCACGCTCATTGCGGGAATAGACCAGAATATCATCTATGAAGACTATGACAAACATGTCCAAGTACTTCTTGAACACCCAATTCATCAATTCTATGAAAGTTGTTGGGGCATTGGTAAGACCAAAGGACATAACTAGGAATTCAAAGTGACCATACTGAGTATGAAAGGCTATTTTTGAAATGTCACATTCTCGAACTCTAAGCTAATGATAGTCTAATCTAAGGTCTATCTTAGAGAAATGGCTGGCACCCTAAAATTGGTCAAACAAATCATCGATTCTGGGAAGTGGATACTTATTCTTGATAGTAAATTTATTGAGTTGATGGTAATCAATGCATATTCTAAGAGAATCGTTTATTGAGTTGATGGTAATCAATGCATATTCTAAGAGAATCGTTTATTGAGTTGATGGTAATCAATGCATATTCTAAGAGAATCGTCTTTCTAAGAAAGGTAGATAGATAGATAGTATCACTCCAAATTTGGACTGACACTATTCATCAACTCCAAATTACTTTTTGAATATTGTATTATTATTTTAATTATATAACACTTTTTATTTAATATATTATAAATTATAATACTATTAATTAAATCTCTAGTATTCATAATTATTTTTTTATATAATATCTTTATATATCAATTTTAAATTTAAATTAATTTAAGATACTCCGGAAGGTCCAATTCCAATAGTAGATATGGTGGTAGATGAAAATTATTTAATTGAATAATTTTTAGCTTGACATAAAAAAAATTAAGGTCAAAGATGCTTATTTTGAACTTCGTAATGCATTAATAGAACATTTATGAGTGCAACAAAGTAATCTTAAAGTTGAATATTTATGTAGAAATCAAATTATCATGGCGTATATTTATTTAAATGTATTTCATCAATGATGTTTCACTTTCATTTGTGTTATCCATTAATATGTATAATATATAATATTTTCTAGAAAGTTATATTATTTAAAAAATTTTAGTATAAAATAATTTTATATTAATTATTATATAAGAAAAAAGTATGAATTATATAGGGTGATTATGTAATAAAACAAAAAAAAGAGAGAAAATTTATTTATGAAATAAGAAAATATAATGAAAAATTAATAATATAATATTGAAGAGAGAGAAGCTTAAAAGAAGAACGATTTTTTTTTGAAGTAAAATTTGAAGTAGTGGATTGAAGTTGGTTTGCTCCAAATTTAAAAGAACTTCAATTATGAAGCAAAAAAAGGAGTAAGAGTTGGAGATGCACTTATAAATACTGTACACTTCTTAAGAAGTGTATCAAACATAGATAAGCGGAAAGTAATTGAAGAGAATTAAGTTAAACATTTGGCTATGAAAATCAAATATTAATTTTTTTTTAAAGTGGAGTTGGATTTGTAGTTAGAGCTATGTCTGATCGGTCATTTATCAAAATTATTTATAATTTGAATGCATTTTATCTTAGGAGAAAAGAAGCAAATACACCCTTATTAGAGCTATACCTCGTTTAATAAATGATGTGTATTTAATCTTTTTGTTATAGAATGGAATTTGGTCGGGATTGTATAAAAGAGAGGGTGTAATTTTTTATTTTTTTGTGTTGGATCGGTCTGGAGGAGAAAAAAAATGAATAAGGTAAATTTTTTTTAAAACATGTGGCATTTTGAAATTAAAAGAACACTTTTAGAATTTGTTTGTAAAATTTGATCTGTTAATAAAAAGAGTAAACATGCTCTATTTGTTAGACGTTGAGGATATATATACACTATTTGTTAGGGATATATATATATATATATATATATATATATCACCCTTCCCCTTTTTAAATAAGGTTAATACCAGAGGCGGAAACACATAGATATTAAGGGGATTTGAACCCACAACCATGAGGGTCAATAGAAATTTTACAAGTCTCTCTATTCCACTAGACCAACAATACATTTTGTTTATGGGTTCCCAACTTATAATTCTTGTATATTTACTAGATTTTTCTATATAAATACTAGATTTGCACGAAAATTATTGGGTTCCCGGGAACCTCCACCCGAGCCTCTAGATCCGCCCCTGATTAATCCCCCCGATTTATATCAACTAGCAAAACAGTCAATGTGATTAATCTACTTGAAACATACAATTAACTTTACTCTAAAAGAATTAAGCAAGACAATAAAAATAGAAGATGATACTGTGAATCTATGATGAATATACAAATCAATTAGATAAAATGACTTGATTCTTTTTCAAATGTCTGTACTATTTAAAGAATAATGTTAACTTTAAAATATGGATTCACAAATAAGGGAATAAGTATCACAAAATTGATCATGGAATCACAATTCAGAGTAGACATATTATACTCACCTGATCCAAGACATAGGAGGATATTGATGAAATTTCAACACATACACAGAGCCAATGCACAGCGAAAAAATATAGATACGTACCTTCAATCATTATTGTTCAAGTGTTGTGAAGAATCACTTTGTCAAAATTTTAAAAAGAAAAGATGCAAAGAGACGCCTAAGAATCTTCTAGCGTATGCATATCAAAGTTATACCATATGATAGAGTCACAAACATATTTATAGGTAGGCTAGGGACTCTTAGGCAAATAACTTTAACCCTAGAGATTTTTATAGTTATTTCTTCCCATCGAAGAAATATCATATATACATAAATTGGAGGAAAAGAAATTGACTGATTTAATACTTTACTTAGGAGACAAGGTAAATTTTTTACCAAAAATATGTGGGTCATTAATACTTAATATTATACGTAATATTCTTACATTCTCCCACTTGACCCACATATCAAAATTAGATAATCCTTTATGAGTGAAAATAAACAATATGACCATAAACACATATTCAGTCAACTTAATGGTTATGCAAAAATCACTTTTATCAAGAATATATTAATACAAGAATCATGGCGGTCATGCTCTTAATCGAACACTTCCTTCCATGTATTACGATGTGCAATATGTTCTAAGTAAAGTATTCAACAATTTTATAAATGAGCTTAATATAAGTCATTCAGAGTCCAACTTTATTTGATCTGATGATCACTTTATAGTACATGAAAAGCAAAAAATGTGCGCGTTTATGTATATAAAAACGATAATGCTTAGACAAATTTTTAAGAGAATATAACAAGATTGCAATAATTACTAAGTCTCATACGGATTGCATGATCCTTGAAAATATTATTTGGCAAACCTTTAGTCATAGGATCAGAAATCATCAAAGTAGTACTAACATATTCAAAACTCACATCTTGCTTCTTGACATGGTCTCTAGCAATCAAATACTTTATGTTGATGTGCTTACTACGGCTGCCACTCTTATTATTCTTGAAAAAATACCGCGGAAAAATTATCAAAAAATAATCTTAATGGTCTTGCAATAGAATCAACAACTTTAAAATCTGAAGCAAAGTTCTTCAAGCATAACGCCAGTGATGTAGCTTCATAGATTCCTACTAAAAAGGCAATATCAGGTCAAGTGCAATCCTGTGCATACATAAGGCTCCCAACAAGTGAAGCATATGGAATGCTTTTCATTTGCTCTTGTTCCATTGCATTTTGTGGGCATTGATTTAATGATAATTTATCACCTTTAATGATAGATGCTACTATATGTGAACAACTTTTCATTCTGTAGTTTTTCAATATTCTTTCAATGTAGGATCTTTAAGATAGTCCAAGCAATCATTGAGATCTATCTCTGTGAATCTCTATGCTAATGAAAAATGAGGCTTCACCCATATCCTTTGTTTCAAATTTTAGATAAGAAACTATTTCATCTCATGCAACAACTGCAAATCATTACTAACAAGTAAAATATCATCCACATATAGGACTAGGAAAATATGTTTACTCCAACTTATCTTAAGGTATATACATTGATTAACAATGTTCTCCATAAATCTAAATGAAGAAACAATATTATGAAATTTAACATACCATTGGCAAAAAGCCTGTTTTAGTTCATAAATAGATTTATTCAACTTGTAACCAAGGTGACTTTTATTCTTATCACTAAATCCTTTAGGCTGATGCACGTATACCTCTTCTTCAAGATCTTCATTTAAGAAAATTATTTTCACATTCATTAGATGTAACTTTAAATTAAAATGAGCTACCAATGCAATGATTATTCCTAATGAATCCTTCTTTGATATAGAATAGAAGGTTTCATGATAGTTAATACCTTTTTTTTTAGTAAAACCCTTGGCTACAAGTTTAGCTTTATGTCGCTCAACATTACCAGATAAGTCTTCTTTGATTTTATAAACCCATTTAGATCCTATATTAGAGACTCTTTTTGGTAATTCAATGAAATTTCACACTTTATTTTTAGCCATAGATTCTATCTCTTCTTTCATGTCATTATACTAATATGTGGAGTTTTCTCCACTCATGGCCTGTGAAAATAAACATGGATCGTCTTTTAGTCCAATATCATAATCAGACTCTTGAAGATATACAACATAGTCACCAGAAATTGCTAATCTACGAACTCTTAAGAATTTTCTTAGTTTCATTGATTTAGGTGATCCTTCAACAATGGATTCAGGTAAAGCAAGTTGTTCTTCATGTGGCTTATAAAGTGGTGGTGGCTCTTGAACTTGTTTCTTTTCAGGTAATTTATGATAATTTAACTGATTGACATTTAAATTTTCAGTATATAAAGGTACCATACGTGGTTCCCTTATCTCTTTTAGTTCCACCACTTGAGTTTAACCACTCCGACTTACTTCATGTTCCTCAATAAATTTAGAATTTCTAACCTCAATAATTTTAGGAGAATAAGAAGGATAATAAAATCTGAATTTGTTTGAGTTAACCACACACACTACAAGAAAATAGTTAAATTGTGACGGAATATTTGAGACGGAACACTTCTGTCACAATTTGTGACAGAATTTTGATGCATTTATGATGAATTTTTTTGCATAGATATATAATTTTTAATTTTTTTATTTTCACATAAATATTGAAAGAGTAACAGATTTGTGATAAATTTTTGACAGATTTAAATATAATTTTTATGACAGAAATATTTTTGTCACAAATTAAAGTTGATGAGAAAAAATAATAACTTTCTGTTACAAATCTGTCACTAAATTTGTGACAGATTGAACTTTCTATCACTTTTTTTTTTCAAAAAATTAATTAATGTTATAAAAATTGTGACGGATTTATTCCGTCACAACAAAAATTATAAAAAAAATTACTAGTGACAAATATATTTCCGTCAAAAATAAAATTGGGTTCCCTCTAAAATATTTTTTGTTTTCCCCCTTTTTTTTTACATCATCTTTTTTCCAATTAGAAGAACAGGGCATTCTAGTTAAGGGCTACACTCAAAACCCTTAATTTTTCATCTCCTTTCTTCATAGGCATTCAATTTCTTCCACAAAGCAGTTGCATTCACTAAGAGAATCTGCATTCAATTTCTTTCGCAAGAACTTAGTTCATCTCAATTTTGATTCTTCTTCAACTTATTGAGGTAATTTATCTCAATTTCTATCCTTTTCAACTTATTGAGGTATGGATGAGGTCATTTTTTGCTTGTTGAGGTATGGAATAGATTGATTCCAACAGAATTTCCCTTAACTAGTGATGTATCATGAGTTTTGTTGTTTGTTGGAACTCATGGGGTTGTTTCTGGGGTCATAAGGCATTGATGGGGTTGTTCCTGGTCACAATTTGTTCTGTATCCATAGCTGACAACGTTGGTCATCGCCCTATGCTTATTATGTCATCCATGCTATATTTTCTTAGTGGCTTAATGATGTTGTGGTTGCCTAATATCTTTGTCCTGCTTATAGCTAGACGTTTAGATGGGTTTGGAATCAGATTAGCATATAAACTTAAGACCTTGTAAGGGAGTAGGCCTTAGCAGCTGGCAGCACCCCTGTTATTCCCAGGTAAACGCTCCTCCGCAAAGAAGACTAAGAGCAACTTCTTCATTCTTCTGACGAGCAAGTTCTGCTTGGTGCTGTGTGTGAATTATTTACAGGAACCAGGGAGAGATGAAGTTGATTTTGTTCGCCTTGACCCCAAAACAGTAGTGAGAAATATATACATTCTTTTCTCCAGAAGTGAATTACCAATAGTCAATGAAAATCAGGAAATCATGGACATTGAAGTGAATTACCAAAACTCTTGTGAAAATTCGGGAAATAAACAAAATACATATAAAGCAACCTGTATAAATTTTGTTTAGGCTATCAGAATTTTCTGTTTTACTAATTACTCTCTGGTGAATTTTCTTTTGAAGTCAAAATATAGCTTATACCCTATTTAAGCAGCTCTTACTATTTAGTTCATGTAAAAGAGGAATAGAACTGAGCTTGTTCTTTAGCCGCAGCTATGGGTTTGCTATAGACAAGATTTTTTAAGTTTGCATCAGTTGTTCTTTAGCTACAGCTTCACTTTAGATTGGCAACGTACAGTTTTGCAGGTAAAAGTTATCCTGCTACTTTCTAGCGGCCTCACTTTATCGAGCAGACCTTGTAAACTATCAGTGGAATTTTTTTCCACGCAACCGAAATGGACCGTGAACCAAATTCATGGGAGATATTTAAGAAGTTACACCAAAAAAAGGTTGGCCGTTTTGTTGATACAAAGTCGAAGAGCATTAATGTAAGTTTACTAATAAGCTTCTCATTCTTTAATTCTTGAAAGTATGAGATCAATATTGATCTTGCACGTTGAGTGACTTGTTGTTTGTATCTTGAAGTTGTGAAGCCGTGTGGGGACAATTTCAATTCGCTACACTTGTTGCAATTTGTACTCTTACAAATCTGGTTTTTCTTGAAATCTTGACGTCTAGTGAAGCCGTGTGTGGCCGATTTCGATTCACTAGCATTGTCGTTGACATCTTGTTGTTCTTGTTGTGGTTTTCTTCTTGTGTTTGAACTTGATCTTGTATCAATATTTATGTATGCGTGCAACATTTTCATTTGATGATTTTTCTACTTCTATTTTATGTTTCTCTAAGTACCTTCACTTTTGTTGTGAACAACTAATTAGCTTTGACTAATGAAAATTTTAATTGATAAATTTGTTGTTCATCCAGGTCATCCATGCTTGCCTTGTTTAGCATAGATCTAGGCTAAGTTTGAGTGGTGTTCCTCAACATTATTAAGCATTGAATTATGGGACTTATGATCCTGTGTATATCTTTTAGGTGTTGTTAGTTAAGCAGAAAGATCAAAAATATCTTTTGCATTGCTCTTTAGGTTTGTTTTAATGAACTCATTTGAAGTTATTTGAAATGAATAATTCCTGGGCCCCTTATTTCATTAACTCAGCTTCCTACACAATCTTATTTTTGTTAGCGACAAAGGCTCTTCTTTCCTGGTGTGTCCATTCTTTATCACTTAAATATAAATTTTTTGTGTATCTTATTATTCTGAATCACAAGGAATGTGTGTATTCCTGCAGAATGTGTAATGTTATATGCAATTATAGTAAAAATTAGTAGCTCGTCCATCTTGTTTTCAAGTTGTTAGCATGAACTGTTCTTATACTTTATGTGTAATCCATTTCATGACAACTACATCACTCTTGTGAAAGATACTTAATGTCCAACACGCTTTCTTCATTGTAGAAAAACTTTCTACTTATCCCATTGTGCTCCTTTCCGTCTTTCATCGGATCTTAGAAAATTAAAACATGCTCCCAACCCGTCTGATATGACAAGTGAAACATAAGCAATATAATCAAGTCAGATGTTGTAACCAAATTTCCCATATTTCAACATTGTTGTAGTACATCACCAAATTCCCCACTCTAAGTACGTTGTAACATCCCGTACTTTCGGGCTAGAATTTAGACCATCATTCCTATGCGTATAGACCCGAACTAAATTATTCCTTGTTAATGTATGTGTGGTGATCACTCCTATAGTGTGGGAAAACCTTTGAATATGAATTGAGGTCACAAAAATCCCCTAACTCTAAGACGAGTTGAAAATAATTTCATCGATTAAGTTTTAGTGGATACTTCAACTTGGGTTAACTTTCGTTAACCATAACTTCTGTTATATAAATAAATGGGTGGCCTTCTATATATCAAATGAAAGTTCTTTGAGTCTTCTTTCCAACGCAATTGATTTCGTCCAAATCCAACATCGGAGTAAAAAGTTATGCCCATTTTATTTCAGCATATCAGTCTGTCAACTGGCAGAAATTTCTGTAACTTTTTTTTGTTTCTGTAGGGTTATTTGGTCTTTTCCTCACGCTAGAACCTATCCGTCACGAATATAAATCTACCCTAAGCAGCATAATACATGTTATATTAGTTTTCGACAGACCAAACCCTCTCCACTCTCAAGAACAAGATTAAATTAGGGTCTTCATCAAAGATCAAGAATTCAAGCCTCTAAGTCCAAGAATTCCAAGAAATTGATTAAGATTCAGATTTCATTTTTCTAACTACAAAATCTAAGGTACGCGGGATTTTTCTAAACTACATGGGCTGGTTGAAAATACTTTGAATATGGTTTAAAGTGTAGAAATCATGAATTTATCAACTTGACCCTTCTCAATACTTAACTAAAAATAGAAACTTTAGTGGTACTACTAGTAGCCCTTACAATTCCTTCTCTTATACTTTAACATCATTCAATAATACCTGTAGCATCTACCTTCTGCTTATTAATAAATAGTTTTAGCATTTTTTTATTTCATACTATTTTTGTTGGCTGATTATTTGTATTTTTTAGGATAAAATGAGCGTTGTCATAGCTACTGCTCTTTCGGGATCAACAGATAATTCATCAGAAGATCAAGAACTTGATCTAAATCGCAAGTACTTTGATATTGTGGGTAGAGCCAAAAAAACAACGTGTGTATAGATTGGGATCTGAAGCTTCAACCTTGTATAAAGATATGACATGCAATTTGCCTATAGTGTCCGATCATGTTGCCGAAGAGCGCATCAAAATCTACGGAGGTGCAACAATGAGTAGAGCAAGAGATTTTCCATTCGAGGCAACAAAGTGATGATCGATTCAAATCTACAGAGGAGCAATGGTCTCGCATGATGAGCGACATGACATTATCTTCTCGCTCATTTAGTAATCCTACTCTCCCAAATAGGGACTCATCTAATGCTTAAGTATTTAATATTTTGAGATTTTAGTTAGTTGAAGTGTCGAAACATTGTCACACTTTTTTGGATAGTTATATGCTTTAAATTTTAAACATTGGTAGACCTTTGCTTATTGAAGTTGTGATTTTGCACATTTTAATAACTCTATAAGTTTTTTATTATAAATGTTGTATTATGTTTTATATATATATATATATATATATATATATATATATATATATAGTGTGTGTGTGTGTGTGTGTGAGAGAGAGAGAGAGAGAGAGCATAGCATTTTCTAATTATAATTTATTAAAATTAAAAATTCAAATAAAATTTGTGATAGATTTAATTTGTCACAATCTATCGTAAATTGTGACTAAATTAGTCAGTTACAAATTATTTGTAACGAAATATATTGTCACAATTGTGGTGACTAGGTTTGAAAATTTGTTACGAAAATTATTTTGTGACTATTTTATAATGGAATATTTTGTCAAAAATCTGTCATTAATTTGTGACGGAATGTAAGTCAAATTTAAGAATTTATATTGTGACAGACGATCTGTCTCAGTTCCGTCACAATGATTTTATGACCAAAGGTTCTGAGACGCACAGTTTTTCATCACAAATCCATCATAAACAGTGATTTGTGACGAAAATCTCCGTCACAATTTTGCTATTTTCTTGTAGTGACATATCCTATAAAGAAACTGCTTATTGTTCATTTATCCAACCATTATAAATGTGGATTATAAATCTTCACTTCAGCTGGACATCTCCAAACGTGTAAGTGGCTTAAACTAGATTTTCATCCTTTATATAATTCAAAAGGTGTCTTAGGGAAAGCCTTAGATGGAACTCTATTTAAAATATACACAATAGTTTTCAAGGCTTCACTCCATAAGGATAAAGATAAACTTTATCTGCTAATCATGTTTCTTACCATGTCCATTAATGTCCGATTCCTTCTTTCGACTACACAATTTTATTGTGGTGTTTCTGGCATTGTATATTGTGCAATTATACCTTCTTTTTCAAAAAACTCAGCAAACGGACCTTTAACTTGTCCCTTTTTTATGTACCTACCATAATATTCTCCACACTTCTTTTTTAAAAAACTTTAAAAGCATCAAGTGCTTCTGGTTTACTAAACAACGATAGAGATACATATATCTTGAATAGTCTTTATTAAATGAGATGAAATATCTTTCACCATTCAAGCAAGAGATAGAAAAAGGTCCACAAATATATGTATGTATGATCTTAAGCAATTGAGAGCTCTTTTTGGCACTTTAGTAGATTTGTTGGTCTGCTTACCGTTTATGCAGTCCACATAAGTCCCAAAGTCAGAAAAATCAAGACCTCTAAGAACTCCATCATTACTTAACCTTTTGATTCTTTTAATAGAGATATGTCTCAATCTCTTGTGCCAAAGACTTGATGAGTTCTCATTGATAATACATTATTTAGTACCAATTTTTTTATCATGCAGAGTTATGACATTACATTCAGTTATTGGGGCCATCTCAAATTTAAATAACTTTCCGTACATATTTTAAAACCAATAAATTTATTATCTTTCAAAAATTTCATTAAAATCATAACCAGCTATGGATAGTCTAAAAAAGAGAAATAAAATTCTTAAAATATGATGGAAAAAAGTATTTTCTTAATCTAATTGAAAAATTATCTTTTAAAAATAAGCCAATAAGTCCCCACATGCGATGTTGTTCTATTGCCAGAATAAATATTCTGTTCTCTTTTCGTTGGTATTCTTAGAGTTAGAAAATCCTACATGATTTTGGCAATGTGAGTTGTGGAACCAAAATCGATCCATCATTTATTATCAAAAACTTTAATGAAACTAGATTCATAACATACAAAGGTAAAATTATCTTTCTTCTGGAGCCACTTCCTGTATTTCAGGTAATCTTTCTTTCAATGTGCCTTTTTTTTTTGCAGAAACGGCAAGTGTCTTTATCAAGACTGTCCTTCTTCTTCATAGGAACACTTTTGTCCTTTATTGCATTTTTCTTATAATGAGTCACTAATTTTGCACTTTCAAGTATCTCATGCTTCAACCTCTCCTCTTCTTGCACACATATAGTCAAGAGTCCATTGATTGATCATTTATCTTTATATGTGTTGTAAGATATCTTGAACGGACCATATTTCGTAGGAAGAGGGTTGAGAATAAAATGCACAAGAAATGGTGCAGACATATCAACCTCAAGGGACTTGAATTTAGTAGCAATAATTCTCATCTCCATAATATGTTCACGCACTGTACAACTTCTATCAAATGTCATACTTGAGAGCCTCTTCATAAAGTGCTGACCAACGCCTTGTCAGAGCTTACAAATTTTTCATCAATCGCCTTCATGTAATCTTTGACATTGTCATTATTAGGAATAGAACCCCTAATGCTTTGACTTATATGAGCCTTTATGAGCATTAAGCTCAAGCGATTAGATCACTCCCACCGCTCATAAAAAGCCTTAGCCTCTGTCGTACTTGATTTCGTGAGTTTAGATGGTTCTTCCACACAAAGTGCCAGATTCAGATCCAAACACCCTAAAGTGAGAAGGACTTTCTCCTTTCATTCAGCAAAGTTGTCACCAGAAAATATGAAATTCGAGCATTTTCATTAAATAAAGCAGTAGAAAAAGTTGTGTAAAAGAAGAATACACATGTATAATCTATGGAATACATAACCATCAAAATGAATCGCGTCAATACCGATTCTTAAATAAATTCTAAACCTTCCTGTGGGAAGAGATTGCAACCATGCATAGAATTACTTAACCTCATTAGACTAGTAAACCGAATAAAACTAGAAAATAATTCATACCAGTGGAGATAGGATAATTTTTAAATAGAAAGGTTTACTATCTATTCCAATTAATCTAACCAAACTAGTTATCTCCCTGTGGGGTAAGGTTACTATTTTGATAAGATAATAAGACTTTATTAGATGTCATTGTTATATTTCAGTCACTTAGCTTTATTTGATTAAAGAAATTATTTTCTTTATATCATATGCTCAGAATGTTATGGCTAACCCAAACATATGATAAAAAGAACTCAGAATGACATCTCACAATAGTTAATTTTAATAATTAACTTAAATAAAGTGTTAATTCTTAAAATGCAAATCGAAATGAATAGGAAGAGCCTACATCAAAGCAATTCATTGTATGAAACATCTTTTATTAATTGGAGAAAAATCGTACAACAAAGAAATAGGTTGAGCCTACATGTCCTTTGTTAAAACGGTAATTCTTTAGATATAGTGATAATAGTTTCATACGATAAGGGAATAGGCTGAGCCAACATATCTCCCATTCCAATTTCTTATAATTAGTCAAGATATTATAAAAAGAATATGATACAATAATTGAACGTACAATTAAAACAATACTACTATTTGTGAATATAACGAAACACTGAACAACATGGTTAAAGCTAACTCGTGATACCACATATTGAAATTTCAACACATACACAGAGCCAATGTGCAGCGAAAAATAAATTGAAACATACCTTCAGCCATTATTGTTCAAGTGTTGTGAAGAATCACCTTTGTCAAAACTTTAAAATGAAAAGATGCAAAGAGATGCCTAAGAATCTTCTAACCTATGCCTATCAAAGTTATACTAGATTGATGGAGTCACAGGCATATTTATAGGTAGGCTACGGACTCTTAGGTAAATAACTTTAATCCTAGGGACTTTCATAGTTATTTCTTGTCATAAAAAAATATCATATATACATAACTTAGAAGAAAAGTAATTGACTGATTTAATACTTTACTTGGGAGACAAGACAAATTTCTTACCAAAAATATGTGGGTCATTAATACATAATATTAAACGTAATATTCTTACAGATATGTGAATAGAATCAGGCATGAAGGCAGCTAAGAAAACAACAACATAGATCTTTTGTGGGTACTTTTCCATATTTATTGTTAAATTCGTACCACCAAAACTATGCCCAACTAGTATGGCTTTCTCCTCTTGTGGAGGTGATTCCATTAACTCCATAAATGTCAAAGTATAATCATCAAGTGCGCGCAGTTGCTCTATTTTTCTCAAATCAATGCCAAAGGCTGCCATGTCAAGGGTTGTGACCTTGTGGACTGCAACCTCTAGCAAGGGTTTTAGCTTGTACCAACACCAAACTCCATGACATGAACCAGGCACCAAAATAAAGTGTTTTCCTTGTTCCTCGATAACCTCCATTTTTAGGCTTCTGAAATTTCTTTCTTTGGTTTAGTCTTTACGTAATTCAGAATAACATTAAGATGGGCTATATAGCGAGTCACGTAAAATTCTCAATAATTTATATACTGATAGGAACATATTTGCAACCAATAACAATTAGTTTAATACTAGTTCTGAATTCTAATCTCATCATAAAATGTACCAAAAAAATAATCATGTAAAGACTTCCTCATATTCAACCCCAATGTTAAGCCATCAAGATTCAAGATCAAAGAAAAAAATTATCATGTAGTCCATAAAAACTTTATGAAATTAAATTCAACATACATTGGTCCAAATAAATATAATGGATTAATATAATTAGATTAACTATTTATGTACAATAAATACATATTTAGTTAAAGTAAAACTTACATAAATCCAACAAATTTATCTCTAATTACTTTTTATCCCTTCTTTTAAGAAAATTACATAAAACCCCTAAATTTGATATTTCAGATACATAATTTGACAGTCAATCATCCTAACAAATACATCCTAACAAGAAAATTATGTGAGTCAAAAAAGAAAAAAATCTTTTTCTTGGTGAAGCAAATTACACAACATCCGTTGTATTGTACTCTCAAAATCTAAGTAATAATGTAATCAGTTCAAATTTTGAAATTCAGAAAAAGGATCCTAAAGTTTCTCCCTCTTCTCTGTTCTTTATATCTCATATTTTTTTTAACAATATATAATGAGCCTTTTCGACAACATACTTCATACCCTACATTTTGATATGTTGTAATATAAAAGTTTAGATTACTACATAATTACTCATCAATTAATATACAGTTTGTTAATAAATATATTTGCAGATTATAATATTTAAGATATATTACATTTTACAGCTACTGGTTGAGATACATCACACTAAAATAATATATAGAACCAATTCTTAAATGTATCTTACACCTAGATCTGACATAAATTAAGAGAAATACATAGTTCTTAGATGTATCTGAAATATATCTTGGAGTATTTTATTTTCGATATAAACAAATACAACCTTTCTAAGAGGTTCTGTTTTGTAACTTCAACATCTTTTCATTTTGAAGCACAAGTTTTGTGTCTTCCGATACATAATTTTATTATCTTCTTAAGGAAATCCTTGATGTATCTTCAACGCCTTTGCTTTCTTTAGTCGGAATATTAATTTCTTTACGTCTTTTTCTACATAAATATTTATGTATCAGGACCTTAAATCTCAGGCATACACATCACTATTGTACCTTGGTTAGGGGCGAGCGTTTGTGTCATTTGAAGAGCTATTCTATGACAACATCGGTTGATGGTGACAAACTTCTCATTCCGTCACTCAATTTCTCTATGATTGATTACGACGTCTTTCGATAGAAATTCAATCGAACAAAATTGAATCAAAGAGGAGAAAACAAAGGGCGTAGATGGAGAAAACAAAGAGAAAACAAGGGGTGGAGAAGGAGGTTGGGTTTTGGGTGACGAGTCGTTTGTTTACGAAAGAATTTTTTAAAAAAGAGGAGGCTAGATATTAATGGATATTAAATTGGTGGAGATACGATTTTTAGCCAAACTTTTAGGGGGACAGTTAATATATTCAAATCTTTAGGGTGAGAATGATGTATCTGAAAATTTAAGGAGAGAAAATATAAATCAAGAATTTTAGTAATTAATTAAAAGGGTGAGGATTTTAAGAAGTTTAGGTAAGTTAAGTTGTGGTATATATTAATTAACTTCAGGACAATTTTCATAAGTCCTACTAGTTTATTTCTTAATTGTCTTCTCTTCCGATATTTCTAATAAATTTTCTCTCTCTCAGATTTTAATTGTTCATATATATAACTGAACGGTAATATACATAAGTATATTATGTATCATAATTAACTTCCTTAATGATATTTAAGGAAATAAATCAAGTCTAATAATTATTCAAAATGATATTAAGGAAATAAATAAGTCTAATCATTATCCAATATTATACCTTATAATGTGTGATTAATGAATCCTTTAATTATGCAAATTGTTCAAAATATATACTCCTAAAAGAAAATTTACCACATAAATCACGTTGAAAATTTTAGAACTAAAGGAAAAAATTCTTATAAAATAAAGGGACATTGAAAATATTAAAACAAAAAAAAGACTCGTATAAAAAAATTTTACTGCGTAAGTCTACGAAAAATTTTACTATCTAGTCTACATATAAAGAAAATTTTACTACATAAGTATGAAAAAATTTGAAACAGAAAAATGAATTCCGATAAGATTTGAAGAACATGGAAACAGTGAATCCAACCCTTATACATATGAGTTTGCAAAATACACATCCTAGGCATCACATATACATAATAATATGAAATAAAACTTGAAAACATAAAGATAACACACCATATACATGCCCAATGTTCTTTCATACACAAAACACTACTTTGTATATGGACTACCAAAACCCATCTTGTCTAATAGAGCAATATGCATATGTATAACTATGTTATGTATAACATTATTGATGCATAACATATACATAACTCTGTAATGTATATGACCTAAAATTAAACTACCCATTAGTGTCCGTTCAATACATATACATAATAGATTTATGTATATGGGTTAAAATAACACATTCAACAAATGACATAACTACAAATATGTACATAACTTGTTATGTATCACAGTTCAAAATAATAACATGAAATTACTAAGTAATCTGACCATATACATAACAAATTTAATGTATAGGAAGACGTCTCTAACACTATACATAACTAATTTATGTATCGGGTTGAAATAATAACAAAACACTCTTATATAACAATGTATAAGAATGCGTAAATCGACAAAAAAATATAGATTCAACAACAAATCCCTATACCTTTAGAAGACGCAGTCGTGATGATTCTTCATTTTTCTTTATCTTACTTGATGATTTTTCAATGGGCTTTTTAGAGCTTGTATAAGCAACTTTCCTCGACTTCTTCATCTTGACGGGATTGTTTTGGTGTTTTGATCTATTTTTTCTAAAAATTGGACCAAACTTCATTACTATGCTTAAGTTTTGAGAATTACACACATGCAACAAGTAACTCGTAGATTTTTAATTTAGTAAAGTTGAAAAAATTAAGAAATTAATCTAACCCCAAAAATAAATTGAAGAAGATGATGATTTTCAGCAATTTGATAAGATAAGGTTTGTAAATTCAAACCTTAAAACCCCTTAATTATGGTTGCTTGATTTTAGACATAAATTGTGGAGCATTAGCTGACATATAATGGATGGTGCGATATGTATATGGAGGTTGGAGAGAGAAGTGTAAAAAATGGGATATTTGTAATTTGTTTTGGTAGATGAGATTTAATGTAATAATAGAAAGTTAGTATGTATATTTATGTAAATTTTTCTTAATTTTTTCTTAATTAAAATCCAAATTTTATTGGGTTAGTCCATTAATGTGAACTATAAATGATGAACACATTTTGTTAAAAAAATTACAGAAAATAGCATAGTTAAGAGTATAATTACAATAAATAGCAACATTTTTGTAAAATTACAGTTTATAGCAAGAATAACATTATTTTAGTCATTAACTAGGCAAGTGCATATTTTACTCTCACTACTTTATATTTTCCAATTTTCACTCCACTATTTCACCCACCCACCCCTAAATATAGTCATATCTTTTACCCCTTTTTTTCATCATATTTTTTTATTCTTTTATTTTTTAATTTTATTTTCATTTTCATTTTTTTATTTCCATTTTATTTTCTCTCTTCTATTTCTCTTCTTTTTTTCCTTTTTCTTTTTTTTTTTCTTTTTCATATTTGAAGATAATTATCTCCATGATCTTCAAGATTTCAATATAAAACATCATTACTGTCTTTCACTCTCTTATATCTCTACCTTTTTTTTCTTATTAGTTTTTTTTCATCTTATTTTTTTATCACTTTATTTTTTATTTTGATTTCTTTTTTTTTCTTTTTCATTTTCATTTTTTCTTTCCACTTTATTTTCTCTCTTCTATTTCTCTTTTTTTTTTCTTTTTTCGTTTTCTTTTTTTTTCCTTTCTCATATCTCTTTTTTCTTTTTCAATTTTCATTTTATTCTTATTTTTTCTATTTTATTTTGTTTCTTTTTTTTATTTTATTTTTATACTTCTATTTCTCTTTCTTCTTTTTTTTCACTTCTCTTTTTTTTCATTTTTTTCTTTTTATATTTTTTTTTTCTTTTTTACTCTTCTATCTCTAACTTTTATTTCGAAAAGAAAAATATGTATATCACTTACACATGTTCAAAAAACATACAAAATACATAGTCATACAGATCTGGATATATGTTTCAGTACAAAACATACATAAGTATTTACGAAATACATATCATATTCATATTAAACAGTAACAAATATAACTATACTATATATCTTCATATGTATTTGCGAAATACAAAGGTGACTCATATAAAATAAGAATATACATATGGATCAGGTATGTATCTTGTAAATACATATGCAGAGCTATATGTATTTTATATGGTGTTGAATTTATCTTTGAACTGTACATACTATGTCATTTTAGACGGTAACATATTTACTTATTTGTTTTCTTTTACTGTTTAAGATATGTATCATATATTTTTTTATTACTTATATGTATATGTATATAATTGTCATTTTTGTTATAGAGATTTTGTATCCTATATGTTTATATATACATGTGAGTCAAATATGTATTTCTGTAAATATATATGTATGTTTTTTACCGTAAATACATATGCAGATCCGTATGTCTATTTATTTTGTATATTTTTTTTTGAATTTATATATGATATAGATATTTATCTTTTAAAAATAAAAGATAGAGATAGAAGAGGAAAAATAAAAAAAAATAAAAAAAAAGTGAAAAAAGAAAAAAAAAAAAAAAGAAAGAGAAATAGAAACTAGAAATAGAAGTGTAAAAGTAAAAGTAAAAAAAACAAAAAGAAGAAGAAGAAAACGAAAAAAAAAAATGAGAAAATCAAAAAAAGAAAACAAAAAAAGAAAAATATAAATAAATAAACAAAAAAGGAAAAAAAAAAAAGAAGTAGAAGAGAGAAAATAAAGTAAAAAGAAAAAGAAATTAAAATTAAAAAATGATAAAACTAACAAGAAAAAATAGTTAGAGATATAAAAGAATGATATTTTGAAATTTTGAAGATCATGGAAATAATAATCTTGATATTTGAGTTTGATTTGGAAAAGGAATCTATTAATTTAAATACGAGTAATTTATAGAAATTTAATTAGATGGGATAATTATTCCGTATTTAACTCAACTAATTTGAGTAAAATAAGGGCATCTTGTTGTATATGTATTTGTATAGCAACAGTTTACTTAAATACAAAATATAATTTGTTATTTTTCGTAATTATGAAATTGTTGATATAAAAGTTACAATTAAGGTTTTATAGTTGTTATTTCTGAAATTTTCCCAATCCAAGATGCAATCTTATTCTAAAGGCCCAATTTGGTGTCACATGGCAAATGATGTGGCATGTCAGTCAATCGAAAAAGTCAATAAGACCGTGCCATGTATCAAAATGACGCACCATAACTAGTGGAATCAAAGGCTAATAAAAATACGCCACGTGAACAAGTGACATATTCTGACCAATCAATTATCGTCATGTTATTTAAATCTAGTTGGCCATAAAAAGGTTATTCTCATCACAACTCCTTCAATCTACAACTGTAAATAGGGGTCTCCATAATTCAGATTAACCACTAAAATTCTAACAAGAAACTTTCGTGAATCAAATGTCACATATTTCTCTACAAGTTACAAGTTCAATCACTCAAGCATTTAAGTTCAAATATAACTCAAGATCAAGATCATATTCATCACAAGTCAAGATCAAACGAAGCAAATTCAAAATCAAGTTCAAAGACTCAAAAACCCTTGAATTTTTACTTGAAAGAAAAATTAGAGGATTCTTAAAAATTATAAAGTTCATACACGTTGAAATATAATACTACAATTGTTGAGATAAAAATTGTAGAAGGAAATTGTCATTCCAGTAATTGATACAAATTAATTATTTCAGCACACAAACAGAAATTAATACTTTCCCAGCTCAAGGATTAGGAATCATTCAAATTAAATAAGTCACGTAACATAGAATGATAAGTTGAGATGTTGACATGAAACAAAAACACAATGTAAAATCAGTTGTATTTATGGGCAATCTCCAAGAGAGTGGCGCAAAGTTTTTCGGGCTCACATAACATTGCCATGTGATCAGCACTTTTAATCACTCTTGCTTCTGTGACACCAATGTTGTCAATTTGCCATTGCTGGAACTCTTCCGGTATGGCTTTATCCTCTGTGCACACAATATAAACTCTCTTCACTGATCCATACCCTTCATCTGTAAAATACTTGGCCTTTGACAAATCACCCAGAAATAGAGAGCTTGTTCTCGCCAATGATAATGCTAATGCAAGATCCTAGCACATTATTCATTAAAATGCGAGGTTGCTTTTATTTCAATACAAAAAAAAAAAACAATGATCTTTAAATAGGGTATTTAATTAAATAGTAAACCTTACCTCAGGAGAGCATAACTGGTAAAGCTTTTGAGCGAAAAATTCGGGACCAAAGAACATAGATGTCAAGGGCTCTTCAGGGGAACCATATGGTAAAAATTGGGTATCTAACCAATTCTCTGCCGGTGTCCGTTCAAAGTACTTCACAAAATCACATTAAATTGAGTTTTTAAGTAAAACAATCATTCATAATCAACACATATATAGCACATGTATTGTTCGAACAGATTAATCATTTCAAGAGCTAGTGTTTATAGGTTAAACAATACATCTTCACCCACTAAACTAAACATACATGTTTTTTGTTTTTTCACTAGTCATGTTTAGAAAATTAAGAGAGAGCTTATCATTTAGTCCCCAATTTATTCTTGTTATTAGCTATAGTTATTTCCCAATATGTGTCACAAAAGCATTAAAATGATTATATATTCAAGGGGTGAGATGGTAATATTATCATTTTATTTATTACTTCCTCCGTTTCACAATAAATGAATTGATAGGGTATTTATTGGTGTTTCAAAATAAGTGAATCGTTGAATTTTTTTTCAAATTTATCCTTATGGACCCACTGGTCCAACATACTGATTTGCTTGATGGAAAAGGGTAAAAATGGAAAGTTATGTTAAATTTATGTCTTTAATGTTTTTTTCTTAATCTGTGTGTGTTTGGTAGAGTGTATAAGAATAATGTAAAATATGGTGTATTAGTAATGTTTGTATTAGTAATGCTTGTGTTAGTTATACTTGTATTTTTCTTATGCAGTGTTTGGTTCGATGTATTAAAAAAAACATGAATTACATAATTTCTAAAAAAAAATAAAAATTCTTTTACATAATACCCTCAATAGATATGTTGGAAAGGATGCGGAAAATTTTTTGAGGGGTAATGTTTAAGCATGTTAATACATGCATTAGATCTATTGCATTACTAATGTCATGGATTTTGAGGTATTTAGTAATACACAATAGAGTTATACATAGGATAAAAATGTATACCAAATAAGGTACTACTAATACACATTAAACTAATGCATGCATTAATATTTCAATACACTCTACCAAACCACCTTTTAGTGGAAGCTTTTCCCCCTTATAGAAATTTAAATTATATTACTTTGTGTTACACGACATGAAAAGTTTGAGTTTTAAAGAGCTTTGAATACGTCTTTGCTTTCTTGATCGACCGACTTTGTGCCTAACATATAGAGGTGAGCATGATATGGTATGGTATTTGAAATTTCGGTACGGTAATTTCAATATTTATTTTTTAAAATTATTATACCATTATCATACCATATTAATTCGGTATGGTTCAGTATTTTGACGTTCAATTTTGTTATTTTGTAGTATGATAATCGGTAATCATAGTTTGTACAACTTCGACGATATATACTCGTATACTAGAGTATTATTACTTCGAATTTTCAAAAGCACGTCTTAATTGTATCATAAATATACATTATACATGTAGAAATATTGAAAAAGAAGTACAAATAATTCTTTTTATTAGTCAATTACACAAAAAAGACATTTCAATCAAAATAGAATAACGAAAGTTTCAATGTCTAAACATTTTTATACTAATACTAAGTATTATATTTGTGTGGGTATAAAAATTACTTATGTAACTATATATACTTCGGTATGGTATTCGATATTTCGGTATGTCATTTGTAAATACCGAATACCATATCATATACCAAAAAAAATTAAAATGTATATCATATATCATACCATAATACTAAAACCACGATATCAAAAATTTCAATTTAGTATAGTAATTCGGTATATACCATACCATGCCCACTCCTATTAACATATCCATAAGCATAAGCATGTGCTCATACCAAAAATAATAGACCCATTACTTTACCCAACTCCTAGCATATGCAAGTTGAAGCAATTCGACATAATTTATACTTTCTCCTTTCACTAACCTAACTTAATCTATTCAGTTTGAAAAATTAAAAGATAATTTATTATTTTATATATATTTATTCTTATTTTTCAGTACTAATCATTTTCTATCATTTAAATAAATTATATTAATCAAAGATGATACAGTAATTCATTTTATTTATTACTACTTCCGTCTACATATAGTTGGCATTTTCATTTTTTGAGAGTCATTTTGACTAATTTTTAAAATTAGATTAGATTAAATTAATTTAATAATTTTAAATTAAAATTTGGATATTCAAATTTCAAAAACTACATAAAATGTACTATAAGTTACAATATTTTTTTCAATATGGTTAAAAAAATACCGCTTAAAATATTGGTCAAACTTATATTGTCTGACTTTAAAGAAAGTAAAAATGCTGACAATTTTGAGACAGAGGAAGAACTTTTTAAGAAATGTGTCAAGGTAAGCATAAATAAGTAGAATCCAATTAGAGGGAATTAAGTGAATATTTATTTATAAACTCAAATATTATTCACTTTAATTGGATTTTTGAAAAATTAAAGTAGAAGTTGGTGTTGTATTTGATCATACATTTTTGCTAAGAATATTTAAAATTTAAATGCAATATTTCTAAAGAGAAAAGGAAAAAATATATCTCCGTCTACGATCTAATATTTATACTTTTTAACATAAAATAAATTTATATAGGGTCTAAATAAGAGAAGGATTACATTCTTTTAGTTGGATCAGATATCTAGAGGGGTAAAAAAATAGGGTAACTTACATAAATACTTGAATCTTTAAGTGATACTAAATAAAATTTCGATTATTTTGTTAACTACATTTTATTTCGATTTTTTGAAATGGTAATACATATGTTATATGGTGATACATATAAAAAATTGATACATTTGAAACTGACAAAGATATTTATTTAAGGAAATAATAGATTCTCTTTTATTCTGTGAAACAAATCACGCGTAATCAGTTATACAATGAATTAATAAATTTTTAAAAAGTAAGGAATATTAGGTAACCATTTTGTCTCTGTATAACATTTTTGAACAAGGAAACATATTTTTTTCCCACTATATTTGATGCGTTGAGCCTATGACATGATTTAACTTCTTTTTTTTTCAAAATGAAACAATTTTTTAAAATTGTGAAGAAGCTAATTTTACATTGATTAATGATTAATAAGTCACCATTTGGTTGCGCAAAAGGGTATAAAAATTTAATTTATAGATATAAATGCAACTGCAATGACATTATGATGAAATTCCATGAGTGAAATTCTAGAAAAATAAATTAAATAAGTATTTAATTTAGTTTTAGCTGTCACTCTTTACCCCTAGGTAGAAAAGTACTATATGAATCACCATAATATAATATATATCACCCATTATTATCATATGAATCATTCAATAATTGAAAAAAATAATTGTATCTAACATACGAATCACCATAATACAATATATATCACCCATTAATATTATATGTATCACCCGTTAAAAATCATACAAACTGTATTTATCATATGAATCACCATAATACTCATATAATGATATCATATTTATCATTCATATGAATCACCATTAAAAGAATAAACATATATGAATAACTAAATAAATTTATATATGTATCAATAGATTTTTTTTTTTTAAATGAGAGATTTTAAGAGAGGAAAAAATAAGTTGCATACGTTAATGAAGAAGAAAAATCAGGAAGGAAGATGATTTAAGCGTTAATGGAGAAGAAAAAATCATGAAGGAAGATGATTTAATTGTTGATAATTAAAGAGATATTTTGTGGAAGAAAATCTTTGAAAAAAATAACTTGAATGAGTTAATGGTGGAGTAAAAATAGGATGCGGGTTTTGTTAAATGTATCAGAATTAAAGTTGAAAATCAGAATTTTATATAAATTTAAAAAAAGTAAGAGATACTAGGTAATATAGGAACTCGTAATATAGTCTCTTAATTTTGAAATTTGTATAATTTATCAAAAAAAAAAATATATGGGTGAGGACATTTTTGAAAGTCACCTGACACTTTTGAAATTAAAAAAATTGCTAAGGGTATGATTAATCGACCAGGTGCACTATGTCCCAATAATTTTCAGTTTAATTAAAAAATCAGTTCTAGGATTTTTTTCTTAGCTTTAACCTGTTAACAAAATGGGTAAATATGCATCATTCTTTAGACAACAAAGATATATATGCACTATTTATTACACAATGAGGCTACATATGCATCACTTTTTTCAATCAAAGTATATTCACTCTAAATTGCAAAGTTGAGAATATAATTTAGAAAAAATAGTTCGTTGGACCCTCTACGATGTCGGTTTTGTAAGTTAGACACTTTTACTTACATGTTTGTCATTTGGACTCCTGAACCTACTAAAAAGCAACATTTTAAACACATTTTTGGAGAGTGTGTTACACTCTCCTACGTCAGCTGTCACATAAGCTGCCACGTGTGTCACGTTACCTTTCACGTCATTTTCAAGTATTTCATGAAATTTCAAGTCATTTTTAAAATATTACATGACAAATTAAATATTAAAATTAATTTAATTTAATAAAAATTTTTATAAATTGTAGAAAACTATAAATAATCATGTTTTTGTATTTGCTCACAAATTACATATCAAATTCATTCCAAATAATTAAAATTCTTCTCCAACTAATTTAAATTTTTAACTATAAATTCATCTATACAAACATAAATGAATTTTCGATTTTTAAATTTAATATCTTTAACAAACATAGTAAAATAAATTATTTTTATAAATTGTAGAAATTTTAATACATAAACACAATAAATTTTTAATTTAAATTTTTAACTATAAATTCTAATACACAAACACAATAAATTTAATTAAACATCAAATTTATTTCAAATAATTGAAATTTCTCTCCAATTAATTTAAAGTTTTAACTATAAATTCACATAAACAAACATAATGAATTTTTAATTTTTATTTAAACATTTTTAACAATTTGTAAAAGTTATAAATTAATCCTAATCAAAATAAAAAATTTAAATTGAGAACAACAACAACAATATCTGCCACAACAATGAACAACCAACAACAATATCAATGGTGATGGTGATGAACAACAACAACAACAACAACAACAACAATAATATCTGTCATAGCAATGAATAACCAACTACAATATCAATGGTGATGAACAACAACAACAATATCAACACAGCAAAAGACTTGACCAAAAAAAGGCAAAAAAATAAATAAATCAAAGCAAAAACCTTCTTCAAGGATGGCTGTGGCAGCCATGACTATGGGGGTGGGGGGACAAAGAGAGTTATAGGGGTGGGGGACGTAAATGGTGATGTCATGGCAACCATGGCTGGACGGGGGGTGGAGGTGAAGGGTGGGGTGGGGGCAGCTGGGTGAGAGAGGGGGGCTGGATGGGGGTGAGGAGGTAGGGTGGGGTGGCTGGACGGGGAAGGAGGTTGGGTGTAGGGGATGAGGGGTGGGGTGGGGGCTGGACGGAGGGGGGATTTGGGGAAGGAGGGTTTTTTATTTTTATTTTTAAAATTTATTACTTTTAAATTGAAAAAATATTTTTTAATTAAAAATGATGGAGGAAAAAAAGGCTATTTTTTATTTTTTTTTAATTATTTTTTAATATAAAATTGACCCCCACTCGCACCCCAGGCGAATGTAATCACTCTCTTTGTCTTAATCAGCATTTTAATGCCACATAGGCAAAGTCAACGGTCAAAAGGTTTGAAAGATTCTTTTTAGTGGGTTCAGAGGTTCAGATGATAAACATGTAAGTAGAAGTGCCCAACTTACAAAACTGACCTAGTACAGGAGTCTACTGAGTCATTTTACTTATAATTTATGTCTATATTTCATTTTTAAATGAGGTTTATCTGTCAATTTATAAAAGCTAGCAAAATTTATCAACTTGACTCTTCACCTAAAAATACAATCAAATTTGTTTAAAAGAGACCGTCACATAATGTTGTAGATTAGATTCACGTACGATTACTATATACTATTACAAAATTTTTCACTTTATTTAGTAGCCGTTTGACTATGAAAACTAAAATTTTTTTGAGTTGGAATTGAAGCTGGAGTTGAAATTGGAGTTGGAGTTGTGTTTGACCATGTCTTTTTTGGTTTTTTTTTTTCGACTTTTGAAAAAAAAATTTAAATATAATTTTATGCCTCAACTTTTACAAACTATCAAAATCACCCAACTAAAATTTACCTACTAACAGGAAAAGAATACAATTAGCCACTTTTATCAAAATAATTACATATACATGGCCATATTTAATGAATTTCAATTATGACACATATAATATTTACATTAATAGCCGTTTTCTCATATTTGAAATTTTTAAATATGGATGTTATATTAACAAATCACTGCTTCCTATTTTTTAGGTAACAAATATTATCTTTCAAACAAATTTATTTTTTTAGAAATTTATTTAATTTATTTTCTTTATTTTTCGTTCCTAAAAAATAGAAAATGATGAGTTGTTATTAAATTTTAGGGCGCCGCTAATTTATTTCTTTAATTTTCTTATACATGAAGATTTTACTATGTGTGAATAAACTATTTGTATGTAAAAGATACTTAGCATATTTATGATATATTATATCGAGCATATACCATAAATATATAAATATGCTTAGTATGTTTCTTTATATTTTGTATATTTATATATGTGTGTATATGGTATATAATGGAATAAACTTCATATATAACATACTAAGCATATTTATAACATGAATATGCTTAGTATATTTCTTAATACTTTGTATATTTATATATGTGTGTATGTGGTATATACATGGTATAAACTTTATATATAACATACTTTGTATATTTCTATTATAAATATAATACTTTATATATTTATGGGTATAAATATAAATTAGCAGTAAAATAATGTCTTAAATAAGGAAGAAAATTAAATAAGGGAGAAAAATAATGATGAGAGAGAAAAAGAGATATATATTAATTAGGATAACATTAAGTTTGAAATTATAATTATCTTATTCTTTAAAACTGTTATATACATAATATTGAAAAAGTAATGTTATAAGGAGAGTTTTATGTAAAAATTTAAAAGATTGGGGTTATATGTAATAATAATAAAAGTTGAAATTGAAATTGAAATTGAAAAATTGTGAAAACACCAAAAACCTGTTTTCCTTCAGAAAAATTTTCCAAAATTATTTTCTAAATTTTCATAGCCAAACACCACAATTTTCAACTCCGAAATTTTTTTTCAGAAAAAAAAGATAAAATTTTCATGAGCAACCGGGCCCTTAAAATCTTTGAAATTGAAAATAGAATTATCTTTGATTATAGTATATATATAAATAATATTTGATTGCTTGAATATATTTTTCCTATAAAACATGAAGTATGATTTCAATATCAAATATAATTTAAATAGTGTCAATTTGATAAAAAAAAAAATAAGGGCAAACATTTTAAATTGAATATAATATAGTAAAATGAAAACACCACTCTAGGTACTTTCTAAATTTCAAAACAACTTTAAATTATATTTTAAATTTTAAAACAAACATTAAGTATTAAATAAAAATATTTTAAAAAAATAACTAATTCTTATGGCGAAACGATCCGCTCAGGAAAAAAAATAAATGAAAGGTACAGTAGGAGAACACCTAGGAAACAATGATATAATCATCAAGCAGTTGAGGAACTTTCAAGAAACAATGATGTAGCCATCGAGTGGGTCTCATCTTGCATTGAATTGAAAGAAGACGCCAAAAATTGAAACGGAAAAGGCGGTATTTTCGTAAACATTTATCTATACGCGTGGTATATGATTAGATAAAGTAAAAAATATATATAAATTAATTATAATTAAGTAATATAAATTTTAAATTCAAATACATAATATGCATGTATTGACTTGATATATATATTAAATATGAATAATTTTTTACCGATATTTTGTGTTACTTCCTCCTAAAATTATTTTCCTGATACATTACATTATTTTTCATTTTAAAAAATTAAAATAAAATTATCTCATTTTTATAATTTTATTTTTATCAATAATTATCATTGAAGACTATAAACATTTCAATTACGAGAAGATGGACACATAAGTAAAGTAATATTTAATTAAGAGAGATTAATGTTAAGATATAAATAAGGTCAAATAGTGAAATATAAAAATTTATTTTAATTATATTTTCTCAAGAAACGTGTAAAAGAAAAATAAACAAATAATTTAAAGTGTAGAGAGCAGTGTTTAGCTCATTAACTTTAAATCATAGATTAGCAAATAAGAGAATAGCAAGAATCACCACGGAATGACAATATCAAAGTATATATATACATATTATGCTCACCTGATTCAAGACATAGGAGGATATGTGATTAGGATAAGGCATGAAGGCAGCCAAGAAAACAGCAACATATATCTTTTGTGGGTATTTTTCCATAGCAAGTCCCAAATTCATACCACCAAGACTATGCCCAACTAGTATGACTTTCTCCTCTTGTGGAAGTGATTCCATCAACTCCATCAACGGCAAACTGTAATCATGAAGTGTGTGGAGTTGCTCTATTTTTCTTGAATCAATGCCAGAGGCTGCTAAGTCAAGGGCAGTGACCTTGTGGCCAGCAGCCTCTAGCAAAGGCTTTAATTTGAACCAACTCCAACCTCCATGACATGCACCATGTACCAAAACAAAATGCTTTCCCTCTTTCTTGATAGGTTCCATTTTTATTCCGTGGAATATTTTTCTTCTTTGGTTTAATTATAAGTCCTGAAGAACTTTAGGATGTTTGGTTATATAGTGGTATGTAGGGTGTGCATCGCTCAATTCGTTTTGGTTTCATATTTTATCGATTTGATTTATTAATTTTTAATTTTTAAATATATTAAATTAATAAAATATTTTTTTATTGATTTTTTATTTATCGATTTTTAGTCTTTAACGGTTCGATTTAACTGATAATAAAAATACACATAAAATAAAAATAGTAGTAATAAATATGAAAAAAATTAAACTTTAGTTACAACCAAAAATCCTACATGATATGTTTTAATTTATAAAAATTTTCAAATTTGAATTAAATATTGTTAGGAAAAATTTAAAATTTGTATAATTAAAATAATAGATTTATTAATTTATAAAAATTAAAAAAAAATTAAAAAAATATATAATAAATTTTATAATATAATAAAATTATCAAAAAATTATTAACTCAATAATCCAATAACAATAAACCAATATTATTTCTGAGGCTGGTGCTATGGTGGACATCATAGCATGGAAAAAAGTTATTGCAACTACCGGTCAGAATTTTACATCTGGCTAACAGTTAAATCTCACTAACCAATGTGCATTTGATAGAATAGTCAGCCCTATAGAGAATGGAGAGAGAGACGCACATGGGAAAGTTTGAATATAACAAGATGTACGCCTTCTTGATTTTAATTCTTTTAAAATATATTTTCGTCTAACTTGCACCATCGATGTTTAATTCTTTTACTATAAAAAAAGTAAAGATATTATTTTCATCCTGAACTATATCAAAAAGATTAAGTCATATCTAAATTATACTAGTGATCTATTACAAAACTTAATTATAAAAAATAATATTATTACCTCCCAGCGACCGTCATTCTAAGGCCCGTGTGTTACACTTATTTTAGGCGCGTCCAACCTATTAAATAGCAAAAGTAAACGGCTAAAAATATTAGGGGAAAAGTCATTATTTTCACTCCAAATTATAGTCGAAAAGTCGAACCCACACTTAAACTATATAAGTGACCTATTACACACCTTAACTATAAAAAAGTGATATTTTTTACTGATGTGGCAGTGCGTGTAAAACATTGCACCACATGCAAGTGGTGGTAGCCTGACAGGGTGTAAATAGTTTCACTTTTTTATAGTTTAGGTGTGTAATAGATCACTAGTATAGTTTAGGTGTGACTTCGACTTTTCGGATATAGTTTGAGATGAAAACAATGTTTTTTCCCTTAAAAAAAAAAAAATGTTTTACGGACTACTTTTGGACTTTTAACACATCAATTTCCATGTCCTCTTTGAGTTGTTAGGTGAAATTGACCCCCAAAAAATAATTCAATGCATTTTCTTTTACTTTCTTACGAATATATGAACAACCTGTTAAATCTAATGATCATGTGCATTTAGTTAATAGAATAGCCAACTTTTTGAGGAACGGAGAGAGACATTGGAGAATCCGGATTTAACAAATGATGAAGATTTTGTGAGTTGTTAGCAACATTTTTATTAGTTTTAAAGATTTTGTCAACTGTATTTAAGGTGGCTATATGTATAAGTAGTCAAAAGTAGGGTGTCAAGTGGGTCGGGTCCGGTTTGATTCGGCCCGGTAAGCCCTAGGACATTAAGGTTCCGGGTCCCGGATCGATTATTTTGTTAAAATGGGCCCGGTTAATCCGGTCCGGACCAAGTCCGATCCAGGCCCGCCGGTTAACCGACCCGGCCCGGCCTGGAAAAATTTAAAAAAATATATTTTTTGGATTTTGGGCCAAACTAGCCGTTGGCCCAACGGTCATATAGCCGTTTTTGGGTTCAAACGGCTAGTTTGGGCCCATTTATTAAAAAAAAAAAAACTTTAAAAAATATTTTTTAATCCCAAAAAAAAATCTATAAATACCCTACAACTTTAAATCATTTTTCACACAATTTTTCACTCTCTCAAATCTCATTCTCTCTCAAATCTCAATTCTCAATTCTCAAATATTCAATATATTTAATTTCTTAAAGTGTTCACTTTAATTTTTTAATTTTTTGTTTACAAAGTACGAGCGAAAGTTTCTAAAGTCACAATCTTCGGATACTTCCAAAATTTGGTATTGTCGTTCCATCTCTTACGTTTAATTTTTATTTATTGTATTAATTGTTTAATATTTAATTTTATTATATTTGTGTATTTTGAATATTTTTATTTTAATTTAATTTATATTATGGATAAATTAAGAAACCTCGATACTAAAGGTGTTAAAATTTTTTGTCCCAGAAGCGGTAGTGGTAGTAAAAAATGAATTACTAGCGGTAGAGGTAGTTCAAGTAGTAGATATACCCGTGTGCCTTCGCCTCCGGTATCGCTTGGTACACCTTTTGAGGAAGAAATAGGTGTAGGTGCTCACGATATGGATTATGTAGAAGCTCAAAAAAATTATGGTATAGAAGAAGAAAATGAAGTAGATGCGGTTAATTTAGACGAAGATAATGAAAATATTGCTGAGACACCCGCAGTAGGAGATGCTAACGTTAGATCTGAATCAGTTAATCTCCTTTTTCGTCCTCCCAGTGCCCCAAAACCTCGTAAAAGAACTAGTATTGCATGACAATTTTTTGAACGTATATCAGATATTGAGGTGCAATGCAATATTTGTCAACAAATATATAAGCATAGAAGTGAAGGCAAGCAAGGAGGTACGGGTACGTTAATGAGACATATAGCTGAAGATCACAAAAGAGAGTTAAATATTGCAAAAGGTGGTGGGAATGTTGGTGGGTCAACGCAAACTAGAATGGACCCAGCAACCGGTTACGTAGCGAAGAAGTATAATAAATTGAGGGACAGGGAAGAAATAGCTAAAATGGTAGCTGTGGGTTGGTTGCCTTTTAGCTTTCCTTCTTCTGATGCCTTTATTCGTTATATACAAGCAATTTATAATCCTATGTTTAATGGTATTCCTAGAACTACTTGTCGGTCTGATATTTTTAGACTCCATTCACAATATTGTTTTTATTTATTAACATTGTTAAAAAATATTCAATGTAGATTGTCCCTAACTTTTGATCTTGGTCGTGCTGTAAATAAAAATGATTATTTAACCGTTACTTGTCATTGGATGGATAGTAATTTCGAGTTGCAAAAATGTATTCTTGCTTTTTTATATGATGAAGATCGTAAACATACTGGACAATTTATTGCTGATTCTATTGTT